>NC_092333.1:404332500-404637500 GCF_046630445.1 Rutidosis leptorrhynchoides
GAGCAAGATGTGGTGATGGGTCGTGTGGACCCCCCAAATGTAGAAAAGTTTACCTTTCGGTAGCATTATACGATTGTACAAGGGGTGTGTTGTGTTGGTTTTGTGTCATTGTTTAAATAAAGCTAACGGGTGACGGTGTGCGTCAATTTCTAATGTACGAAATGAATTCGTGAGGATTCGATTATTACGACCGATGGAGAAATTGGTCATGTATGTCGAAGAGTGGTAATTATCGTGGATGATGTTACCATGGCGATGCGGTTATGGAACGTAGTTCTAAGTGGGGGAGTTACACTCCCGCACGAGGAGGTTTTAGTGTGAGATTTCGGATAATGCTCATATTAGATCCGGAATTAGTGTCGAGACCTTGATTTGGTCGATTTATGGTAGAGTACAATTTCGGTTAAGTTGTACTTAAGGTTTCGGATTTGAATTATCACCGAGGTGGTAATCTGGGGAATCTCATTGGGAGATAAATGGATGTGTTTGACGAGAAAGGTGGGATTCCCGGTTAAGGGATGTGCGTGTCGGATTCTCTTCTAGAGAACTATTGTTTTGTGCCTATGTGCGATATAGGTGGTTCTTGCTCGATTGTGATAGCGATGTTCGCGTGTGCGGAAATTCCAGGCGGTGTGGAATGATTTTAAGTATGCGTATATACTTTGTTTGTGGTGAGTGTTTAGTGTAATCCGTTAGGATTCACTATGGTGTGTGCAGTGCGCGATGCCACATTACTCGTTGTTTGAGGCCAAAAGATCATATGTGATTGGTGGGTTATGGCCGTCGACTCGGTCCACTAACTTCACCATGGGAGTAGTGTTATATCGGGAAATGTGAGTACCGATAGGGAATGGGAGTACCATTCATTGCGTTGTGAATTGGGACGTGAATATCGGGTTGTTCGTATTCACAATATTTCGGGTAGTACGATTGTCCCTGTTGGTTGGACTCATAGTTTGAGGTAGTGAATGTCGGGTAGTTCGGATTCACTAAGGCTCGGGTTGTACGGCCATCCTCGGTTATACTATGTGGTGGTGGTAGTGAATATCGGTTTGCGTGTATTCACGATGACTCGGGTTGTTCGGTCAAATATGGATTGGGTTGGTGAATTTCGGGTTGTTGCGAATTCACTAAGGTTCTGGTTGTTTCGACCATCCTCCATATGTGTTTAGGCTCGAGTTGTTTCGGCCATGTTGGTGTAAATAGTGATGCAATAGTCTTGTTTTGCTCACATGTTTGCGAGTAGTTGCGTATTAGTCGTGTTGCGCACTACAAGGGGTGTTAAGTGGTAAGTGTTATCCGTTAGGATTCGCTTTCATTTCGGTCTTCATCGGTTTGGGTGTTGACTTTATTGTAGTATATGGTTGTTACTAGCAATGTACTTGGTATGGTACGCTAGGAGTTGATATCTCGATACGAGATTGGTTGAAGTTTTCCCGATGTGAGGAATTGAGCAAGTTCTTGTGCTCGAATTTGTGGAATTTAATAAATCGCGGGTGACGATTTAGTTAACTCTTTGAGAAGGATTGCCTTGAGGAATCGGAAGATTACGTGGCGACTCCGTGTATTCAAAGTGATCGTTATAGATTTCGGATGTTGCGTGTATTGAACGTCTCGGAATACGTGCAAGTGTGTGTTTAGTTGATGGATTAATCTTAGGGTTAATGAAAAATGTGTTGGAAGTCGGATTGGAACAATTGTTCGAGAACCATAGCGTGTAGGTTCCGATCGGTTAAGTGATTAGGATCACGAGGACGTAATCGAATTTAAGTGGGGGAGAGTTGTAACATCCCAAAACTTTGTCCCAGACACGAAGTTAATTAAGGTATATATATTGATGTATATATATGTGTGTGTGTATCGAGCATGTATATATGTTGCATGTACGTAAATAGAGTACGAGAATGATTGAGGGGTTGTTGTATGTATTCTAAGTGTTCGTATGTTTCGTAAATGATTAGAATCAAGCGTGTACGAGTGGAAGGGTGTTCGTACGCGAAAAATGGCCAAAACACGTTATTCGTCACGACCTGGAGCTAATTAGTCGCGGCGCGACAATACACTGGTTTCAGAATCAGAAGGCTCGACAAACAGGTCCCAGACCGAGGCAAATTTCGCGGCGCGGAGGGGAAGGGTAGCTGCACGACCATGCTGCACAACTAGTACCGGATTTCGCAATTTTAAGGGTGTTTAGTGCATTTTGGTCATTTCGCTTGTGTACCAGATTTGGGATCTTAAATCCCATCCACCCATTTCATTTCTTTCATTTCTTTTTCCTTTTCTTCTTCATTTTCTCTCAAAACTCAAACACCTCAAATCATTCAAAGGGATTTTTGGAAAGGAAGAAGCGGGATTCGATCGAAAGCGCAAGAGGCAACTTTGTTCTCCTCGTTCTTAGCTACAAGGTGATACTATTGGTAAGCTCCAACTCCGAAATTCGTTTTTGTGTTCATCATTCATATTTAGGACTTTTGATTGTATGTTCATAAATGAAACCCCACTAGTTGTTAATGGAAGATAATAACTAGGATTCGGGTTTAAAAGTGTTGAAGGCGGGTTTTGGTTTGGTAAACTAATTAACCAAGTTTAATGCTTACAAATGAGTGTAATCACTAGTGTTTAGTGATTATTGAAGCAATGGAAGCCTTTTGTGTACTGATGTCAAAGCTAAGGTATACGAAATAGTTTATATTTTACTAGGAAAAACTATTAAATACGATACAATTTTACACAAGATATTTATTTATTTATAGAATGGATATACTTAAACCTTGCTACAACACTTATAGGCAGTGTACCTAATCGTACAGTAGTGTAGTTTTTAGTAAGTCCGGTTCGTTCCACAGGGAAATCTTTAAACAAAGCTCAACGCTATATAAAAATACAAACATATATATAAGTAATATTATTATTATAAAGGGGGGTTTTTACCGTTTAATGACCGGTTTGTCGATTTTAAAACTTTAGTTGCAGTTAAAACCTAATAAATAAAAGACTTAATTTAAAGCGTAAAATAAATAACGATAATGAAATTGCGAATAATAAAAGTTTTATAAAATAAAATTGCGATAATTAAAAAGTACGATAATTAAAAGTGCGATTAAACAACAATAAATAAAAGTGCGATAATTAGAAGTGCAATTAAATATAAAATAAAGGAAATTAAATATGAAATAAAAGAATTATGCTTATTTAAACTTCCGTAATCATGATGTTCGACGTGTTGATTTTAGTTTTATGCCCATGGGTTAATTGTCCTTTGTCCTGGATTATTTAATATGTCCGTCTGGTTTTGTCCATAACAGTCCATCAGTCATAAATATAAAGTGCGAGTGTCCTCATCAAATTATTCTTATACCCGAAGTTAAATATTCCAACTAATTGGGGATTCGAATTGTAACAAGGTTTTAATACTTTGTTTAATGAATACACCAGGTTATCGACTGCGTGTAAACCAAGGTTTTACTACTTTGTTAACAATTACACCAATTACCCTTGAATGTAATTTCACCCCTGTTTTAATTATTCTAGTGGCTATTAATCCATTCCCGTGTCCGGTTAAATGAACGATTATTCGTACATATAAATACCCCGCCCATCGTGTCCGATTGAGTGTATATGGTAATTTATAGGGACTCCCAATTGTGAATCTTTATATTAACATTAACAAACTATCATTTAGTTAAACAAATATAAAGCCCATTAATAGCCCATAGTCTAATTTCCACAAGTGTCGTTCTTTTGTCCAAACCCCAATTATGGTACAAAGCCCAATTACCCAATTTTAGTAATTAGCCCAACATCATGATTACTTCGTTTTAAATAAGCATAATAATAACTTAGCTACGAGACATTAATATAAAAAGGTTGAACATAACTTACAATGATTAAAAATAGCGTAGCGTTACACGGACAGAATTTCGACTTACACCCTTACAACATTCGCTAACATACCCTTATTATTAGAATTAAAATTAAAATTAAAATATAAATTATATATATATATATATATATATATATATATATATATCTTTTACGTATGATAAGAAGAAAAGAAAGATTATCAATTGCGATCAGAATTCGGTTGCTTTTATAGGAAAAGTTGATTTTTGGGGCTCCGCGACTCGCGGTGAAATCCTCTTCAAACTCCGCGAGTCGCGGAGAATGAATTTACAGCTCACACCCTTGGAGTCTTTCTCTGCCGACGGTTTTTAATATATATATAATATATATATATAATTAATTTAATTAATTATATATTATATTATATTTATATACATAGTTAACTTGTAATTTTTAGTCCGTTGCGTCGAGCGTTAAGAGTTGACTCTAGTCCCGGTTCCGGATTTTCGAACGTCCTTGCGTACAATTTAATATCTTGTACTTTGCGTTTTGAATCTTGTACTCTTGTAATTTCGAGACGTTTCTTATCAATAATTGGAACATCTTTGATTGTCTTTTGTTCTTTTGAGCTTTTTGGTCGTTTGCGTCTTCAATTCATCGAATCTGTCTTTTGTCTTCACCTTTTATTATTTAAACGAATATCACTTGTAAATAGAACAATTGCAACTAAAAGCTTGTCTTTCTTGAGTAATAATGCTATGAAATATATGTTCGTTTTTAGCATTATCAAATATTCCCACACTTGAGCGTTGCTTGTCCTCAAGCAATATCGTCTTGAAATACTAGAATCACTTCTTTATTCTTCACACTTTGTACATCAGTGATTTCTATAAGGTGGTATAAACAATGGTAGTAACGATATGGTTTACAGTCCCACATGACTATAAAAATTTAGATCCATTAAGGAAATTGGATCTTTATGAAAATATTTGATCTTTTGAAAATTAAATCTAGTTTTTACCCTAGATAAGTTTTCCGGAATAACCCTTTACCGGTGTTTGCAAAATATTTTTGTGGGTTTGGTGGGTTTCAGATTTGAAAATTTTAGCTCAAAACTTGCTGTTTTGTGTCACCCACTTGCTAACCTTGTATTTGGAAAGCAACACGTCCAGTTTACTTGTCCCGTATATTACCTTTCGATAAACTACCGTCCGGTTGTAAAGGAAAGCGTTGAACAAGCAACTGTTAAGGCAATGTCCCCTGACATGCTTTTAATTATGGTCTATAACGTGTCGGACGCAATTACTATCCTTGGTAGGAGCAATAGTAAAGCTCACCCTTATAATTTTTCAGTCTGGCACAAGGTCCTGTCTTTGACCATGCTATGCAACCACCGTTCTTACGGTTGACACCCGATTTAGTTCAGGTGACCTAATGAATTCCAGGTGAATTCCTAGGATTTTACGTTCAATGGTAATGAACGCATTAAAAATAGGGTTTTCAGAAAACAAATCGGTTTGTAATTTTGATCAAAATATTTTCTCGTTCAAGCTCGAGTTTAGATATCATTGAATTCCATGAGTTTGTAATTCTCAATCTTTAAGGTCAATCTCTAGGATTGAGTAATATCAGTCTTAAAAGCTGATTTTTAATCTTTAAGGAGATTATCCTTTCTGGGGATCTGATTCATTAGTCTTATCCAGCTAATTTGCATAGTGCCCCCCCATTGTACGAGATAAATCCTTCTCATGGTTAGGATAAATCTGACCACTTGGCGACCCTGTTTAATGCTGAGGTCCGTGGATTTCCTGCTGATTTTAGTGATGACTTTTCTAGATTTTTCGTCAACCTACAGCTGGTCTGGACGACAACTTCATGACCTAAATCAAGAAGCGCGTGTCTTTTTCGGAAGACTTTACTTCCTTTTAATGATGGAATTGATTCATCATGTAGATCCATCTCTTCTTTTCTTTCATCGGGTAAAAACAGTTTAGTTTAGTCCAAAGCAAAAGTATTTTCAGTTATTTGTTACAGATATATGTGACATATGTTTAAGATAACTTGGTAAATTTTCCCACACTTGGCTTTTATTTTCCTTTTTATCGTCCTCTATTCCATTTTAAATGAATTTTAACATTTTAGTTTGTTTCTTAATTTATGTCCTTTCCGAGGTAACAATAATTTCGGTGTTAAAACCTAGTTTTATCGTTCATAAATATGTATAAACATGATTTTGAATTCATTTAATTGAAAATTTTAAAAAATTTTACTAGAATTGGGTAGTCAGTATATAAGACTAGGGCTGTTCTTTTTTATCAGAGAGCACTAGATTCTAATACAACTACTGCTTTACTAGTATTTTTAATGGTAACCAAGTGTATAAAGTAAAAAATTTTAAAATCCGAAAGAATTTAACCCCTTCCCACACTTAAGATCTTGCAATGCCCTCATTTGCAAGAAATCAGTAACAATTTAAATTATTGAGGGTGATTTGTGTGAAAATGATTAAATTTTTACCAAAGTTTCCAAATATATTGGCGTTTGTTTGCTGAATGATAAATGGTGCACATCATTTGTTCATTCCGTCTTGTTGTTATTTCACATATATTTTGCATCTTGTCGTCAAAATTAGTTGCTTTTGCTGAACTTAATGCCAGTCTTTGAAAATGCGTTGTTTTACCCTGTTGTGTACATAAGATAAACTGCAAACATATATACATATTTTTGAAGTTTGGTATATTACCCCACATTCAAAAATTATTAAAATCTAAGAATAAAAGTTAGATAATTATAAAAATGATTACAATATTAACAAAAGTATTAAACGTATCAATAATTACAAATTACAAAATAAAAATAATAAGTAAACTAAGGATGATATTGGTACCAATAGGGGTTCCAGGCATAACCATAGGTGCTATAGAATGCTTCGGCAGGGTCATACGTAGGATATGGTGGCTGCATCTCTATAGACCAAGGAGGGAAGATGGGTTTCGGTGTAGGAATATAGTTTCTACCTATATGTTGGCAATGAGCTATGATTTGGTTCTGATGAACTTGCCAATCTTCAAATGCTCTCTGTCTAGCATTTTCGTATTCCTGAGAAGCTATAAACCTATGCATTTCTTGCATCTCATTCCCCCCTCCTACATTACCTTGCTGCTGGTTTCTCTCCACCTGTGGATGTCTACCATGGTATCGTACTGCGGCGTTATTTCGCCTCTTCAAAACTTTCGCACCATGGTATACATTTAAACCTATAGTATCGCGGGGTTCCGGATCTTCTAGTAATAATCCCCCCCAACTTATATCCACACCGAGATATTCACCAATCAAAGTAATAAAAATACCACCTCCTATTATGCTATGTGGTCGCATCCCCCGAACCATAGCTGATAAATAATAACCCACACAATATGGTATACTTACAGCGCTTTGTGGGTCTCGAATACACATATGGTAAAACAAATCCTGTTCATTTACTTTTTCCTTGTTCTTACCCCTTTGTGTAATCGAATTAGCTAAAAACCTATGTATCACTCTTAATTCGGCTCTATCTATATCCAAATAAGAGTAATTTCCCCCTTTGAAACGGTGATGGCTTGTCATTTGACTCCACACACCGTGTGTATCAAAATTTTCATCTATCTTTCTACCGTTTAGTATCAATCCTCTACAATCGGCAGACGCTAACTCCTCAGGCGTATATATACGTAAAGCCTGAGCCATGTCCAGTAAAGACATGTGGCGCATCGAACCGCCTAACAAAAATCTAATAAAAGAACGATCGGTTAAACTAGCTACCCGATCATTCAACTCTATACTACATAACAATTCTTCACACCATACTTTATATACAGGTCTACGTATGGTGAATAAATGTACCCAGTCATTAAAAGAAGAATTACCATACCTCTGTACAAGTAATTCCCTAATTGGCCCGGCCAATTCTACAGCTTCTAAGGGTCCCCATTCTATGACCCTCGGTACCTCAACAACCTTAGAATGAAGAGTATGCAAACCCCTTTGATATTTTGGATAATCTATCCAAAGTCTGTCAAATCTCAGGTTCGGGTGCAACTCTTCCAAGTGCATATCGGAAAAGGTCATGACTGGATGAGGTATATCCTGCTTGTAGTAGTTATCCACCTCCTGTTGTTCCAAATTCTCAGCAGGAGCATTGCGGGCTTGTAATGAAGATTCACCCCTTTCATTCTGCAAAACACATCAAACACAATTTTTGTGCATCCAAATATGCATTAGTGTCAGCAAAATCATCAATCAAAATAATTACAATGACATTATCAATTTATATCAAACTTAAGCTCATTTTTACATTTTTATCAAATCTACACTTTTTCAAATAAGCATATACGAAAATGTTCGCCAAGTTCATAAGCATTCAACTCAAATAACATGTCAAAATAATCATTACTAGCAATTAAACAAGTCTCAAATGGCATTATCTTTCAAAAATCAAGTTCATGAATTTTAGACTTGAAAAAGTCCACTTTAATTCTCAAAATCATGTTTAGGCTCAAAGTTTGGATCATTTAACTACCTAGACATGTTACACTACTCAATTTAGCAACAATTCATGACAAAAATCGGCCATAACCTGTTTATATCAAAAAGCCCCAAATTTGCTCAAGAACACAAACCCTAGATTACTCAAAATTTGAAGTTTAAGGCTTCTAATCATGTTAAACAGCATCAATCTAGGTAATACAAGCATAATACATAAACAATTTAAGCCTAATTACACTAAAAAGCATCAAAATCAAATTGGGGAAAAAATTGCTCAAGAACATCAAATTTCGAATTAAATGGTGTTTAGGTGTAGAAATTTACCGTTTTTCTTGAGTAATTCTTAGATAGCATCCTTCTCAACATGATTTTAGCAAAAAATTTGGTGATTAACGGTTAAAAATTGGGATTTTTGGGGGTGTTTTTCGGGTTTTTCGCAGCTATTTTCGCTGTTATTTTTCGCAGTGTTTGAGTTGTGTGGTGCACTGATCGTTCAGCTCTTTTTATTTTTTTTCTGATTTTCGGTCCCTCCGCGAGTCGCGGAGATTTATGCTCCAAACTCCGCGAGTCGCGGAGTTTGGTATTTTTATTTTTTATTTTTTTTATAATCATTAACTTATTAAAACAATTAAGTAATTAATTTTAAAATTTTGTTTCCCTTGTTATTTAGGACGAGGTCGTTTCGGATCGATGTCCTAGTCCGTCCTTCGAAAAAATTTTAAAATTTGTCTTTTTGTAGCGATTGTTTTAAAAGCTAAGATTTTTGGGTTTTTTCAATGTTTTTGGCATACACTAATTCAATAAGATTAAAAATAATTATAATAAAAGTTCTCGTCCCTCCCTCGGGTAAAGCAATTTCGGTTCAAAGACCTAGTCTTCAACTTACGACGAATTTTAAAAATCATATTCTTAACTTAATGAGATAAAGTAAATTTTTGTTTTTAAATTCACACAACTTAAATATAAAATTCAAAATTATTATTAAAAATTCACACCAAACTTAAAATTTAAAATGCATAAAATTAAAAATTTATATTTTAAAAATTAAAAATTCACACCAAACTTAATTTAAAAATTTATAAATTCATACCAAACTTATATTATGGTTCAAATATTTACAATTTTAAATATATTGTTTTTATAAAGTTTACAATATTAATTTAAGATTTAAATATTAATTTTAAAAACATGGTAAAAATAAAATTAAAAATCTTTTTGTCTTTTTATCCCACTTTAATCAATCAAATATTATCAAAAATATGCGCCCCTCTTTTCGGTAAAGTAATTTCGGTTCCAAGACCTAATTTAACTCATGACGAATTTTTGAAATATTTTGGGTTGATTGTTTAAAGATATTTATACCTTAAGAATAAACGTTAAATTTCGCAGTGATGTAATAAATTTTTGAATGATATCAATAATTTCGGTCGCCAAACCTAATTTTATTCAATACCAATTTAATACTTTTTAGCGAACAAATTAGCGTTTATTATCAAAAGGTTAAAAATAAAAATAAAAATAAAAACTGTACAGACATACCTGTGAAATAGATTTCTTAGTTATATGATCTATCCCATTCATAAGATAGTCGGTTTAATTGGTTTTCCATGGCTACATAGGCGTAACCTCGAGCATTCAGTATCTTTTCTTCTAAACATATGAACGGTCCGTCTCTGCATAAAGTAACAAATTCGGTATTTGAATAGGTTTGATTATTGGAACATTTACCTCCATGTGACCATTTTCCGCATTTGTGACATCGTTCTAGGTGTCGTGCTCTTCTTTTCGCTGCGGATTTTGATTTTCCTTTACCAAATTGTAACTTATTATCTTCGCATCTGGATTCTTTTCTAACTCCGTCCATTCTTTCTCTGATTACTGATACTATTTCACTCGGTAGTATGTCATTATTTCTTTTAGTGATCAAAGCGTGTAGCATTAGACCATGGTTTAGTTCACAGGCAGTCTTCATTTTGTAAAAACCTAAAAAAAATAAAAATTCAGAATGGGGGGAGAAGACTAGTTCTTTAAGGTCTGCTAGGGAAAGACCATACGTGTTCCATTTTCGAGAACTACACGAAAACAGACAATCTAACTCTAACAGAAATACATATTATCCTTTAAAGACTTGATTCTCCCCACACTTAGTTAGCTGTGGTGTCGAAATTGTGATTAACTTCGTTGTCGACTTCCATCGGACCATGTATGTAAGTTAAACATTACATACATGGTCCGAAATTGTGATTAACTTCGTTGTCGACTTCCATCGGACCATGTATGTAATGTTTAACTCTGTGACCATTAACTTTAAATTCAATCCCATTTGAATTTATTAATTCTATCGTTCCGTATGGGAAAACTCTTTTGACTATGAATGGTCCAGACCATCTTGATTTCAATTTTCCAGGAAATAGCTTGAATCGTGAATTGAAAAGAAGAACTCTGTCTCCTTCTTTAAATTCTTTTGAACTTCTGATTCTTTTATCATGCCATTTATTCGTTCTTTCTTTATAGATTAACGAATTTTCGTATGCTTCATGTCTTAATTCTTCTAATTCGTTTAGTTGACTTAATCGTAGACGTCCAGCTTCATGTAAATCAAGATTACATGTCTTCAAAGCCCAAAATGCTTTGTGTTCAATTTCTACTGGAAGATGACATGCTTTTCCATAAACAAGTCTAAAAGGTGTGGTTCCAATTGGAGTTTTGTAGGCTGTTCTAAAAGCCCAGAGTGCATCCTCCAATTTAATGGACCATTCCTTCGGATTTGATCCTACGGTTTTCTCTAGAATACGTTTTAAAGCTCGGTTGGTATTTTCAACTTGTCCACTTGTTTGTGGATGATATGCGGTGGAGATTTTATGAGTTACTCCATATCTTTTAAGAACTTTCTCAAGTTGATTATTACAGAAATGAGTACCCCGATCACTTATTAAAGCTTTCGGTGTTCCAAACCTTGTAAAAAGACGTTTTAAAAAGTTGACTACAACTCGTGCATCGTTAGTTGGGAGAGCTTGTGCTTCCGCCCATTTAGATACATAATCAATGGCTACGAGTATATATAGATTATTATTAGATTTTGGAAATGGACCCATAAAGTCAATACCCCAAATGTCAAATAATTCACATACTTGGATGACATTTTGTGGCATTTCATCACGTTGACTTATTTTTCCGGCCCTTTAACATGCATCACAGGATTTGCAAAGAAGGTGTGCGTCTTTGTAAATTGTAGGCCAATAGAATCCAGCTTCATAAACTTTTCTTGCTGTTAGTTGAGGCCCATAATGCCCTCCTGTTGGTCCTGTGTGACAATGGTTTAAAATTTTACTAGCTTCATCTCCAAATACACATCGGCGTATTATTCCATCGGGACAACTTTTAAACAAATGTGGATCTTCCCAGAAATAGTGTTTTATATCACTGAAGAATTTCTTTCGTCTTTGGTATGATAATCCTTTTTCAAGGAATCCACAAACTAAGTAGTTTGCATAGTCTGCAAATCATGGGATTTCTTTATAATCTATCTTCAATAGATATTCATCAGGAAAGTTGTCTTGTATGGCTGATTCATTTAGAACTTCTAATTCGGGATTTTCAAGACGAGAAAGATGATCAGTGGCGAGATTTTCTGCTCCTCTTTTATCTCGGATTTCAATATCAAACTCTTGTAAGAGTAAGATCCAACGGATTAATCTTGGTTTAGCATCTTGTTTTGAGAATAGGTATCTAAGAGCAGAATGGTCGGTATAGACCACCGTTTTTGCTAGAACGAGATATGAACGAAATTTGTCAAAAGCAAAGACAATAGCAAGGAGTTCTTTTTCAGTAGTTGTATAGTTTGTTTGTGCTCCTTGTAACGTCTTACTAGCATAATATATAGGTTGAAATCGTTTTTCAATCCTTTGTCCTAAAACGGCTCCCATTGCAAAATCACTTGCATCGCACATTAGTTCAAATGGTAGATTCCAATTTGATGTTATCATGATCGGTGCATTAGTGAGTTTCTCTTTAAGAATATTAAAAGATTTGATACACTCATCTGAAAAGATGAATGGAGCATCCTTTTCTAGGAGTTTATTCATAGGAGTGGCAATTTTAGAAAAATCTTTTATGAAACGTCGGTAAAAACCGGCATGCCCTAGAAAACTCCTAACTCCTCTAACATTGGTGGGATGTGGAAGTTTAGCAATTACATCTACTTTAGCTCTATCCACTTCAATTCCTTCTTTTGAAATTTTATGTCCAAGAACGATGCCTTCTTTAACCATGAAATGGCATTTCTCCCAATTAAGTACTAGATTTGATTTTTCGCATCTAATTAGCATTCGTTCCAGATTATCTAGACATGATTTAAATGTATCACCAAAGACTGAAAAGTCATCCATGAAAACTTCCATGCATTCTTCTATCATGTCGTGAAAAATCGCCATCATACACATTTGAAAGGTTGCAGGGGCGTTGCAAAGTCCAAATGGCATGCGTTTGTAAGCAAAAGTACCATAAGGGCACGTGAATGTGGTTTTCTCTTGATCTTCGGGTGCTATTGGAATTTGAAAATATCCGGAAAATCCATCTAGAAAACAATAGTAGCTATTTCCAGCTAATCTTTCCAACATTTGATCAATGAAAGGTAAGGGAAAGTGATCTTTTCTGGTGGCGTCATTTAATTTTCTATAATCAATACACACACGCCATCCTGTTACAGTCCTAGTAGGAATAAGCTCATTTTTCTCATTTGTAATGACAGTCATGCCACCCTTCTTAGGTACGCATTGAACTGGGCTTACCCATGGACTATCAGAGATTGGATAAATTAAACCTGCATCTAGCAGTTTAATAATCTCTTTCTTAACTACATCTTGCATATTAGGATTTAGTCTTCGTTGGCGTTGCACATACGTTTTATGACCTTCTTCCATAAGGATTTTATGTGTGCAATACGAAGGACTTATTCCTTTAATATCATGAATCTTCCATGCAATGGCTGGTTTATGAGCTTTCAACACAGAAATGAGTTGTGATTTCTCATTTTCAGTAAGAGAAGACGATATTATTACAGGTAATTCAGATTCACCATGTAAATAAGCGTATTCCAAATGGTTTGGAAGTGGCTTTAACTCTAATTTCGGAGGTTCTTCTATCGATGATTTGTATCGATATCTGTCTTCTTCTTTTAGCATTTGAATTTCTTCTGTTGTTGGTTCATATCCATTAGCTATAAGTGTAGCTAACATTTCAGCTTCATCAATTGGTTCATTACCTTCTCCTAAAGAACATTCTCCTGTTCCTTGTAATTCTGGAAATTCTTCTAATAATTCTGCATGTGCATCTATAGTTTGAATATAATAACATGTATCATCTGCAGATTGTGGTTGTTGCATTGCTCTATCAACTGAAAAGGTAACACTCTCATCCTCTATTCTTAGGGTCAGTTTCTTACCGAACACGTCTATCATTGCTTTGGCCATGTTTAAGAATGGTCTTCCTAATATGAGAGGAACTTGAGAATCTTCTTCCATGTCCAAAACAACAAAATCTACTGGAAATACTAAATTACCAACTTTAACTAGCATGTTCTCCATTATCCCTCTAGGATATTTTATTGATCTATCGGCTAGTTGTATGCTTATTCTGGTTGGTTTCAATTCTCCAAGGTCTAGTTTAGCGTATAGTGAATACGGCATTAGATTTATACTAGCACCTAAGTCTGCCAATGCTTCTATTGAACTAAGACTACCCAGAAAACATGGAATTGTGAAACTTCCTGGATCAGATAGTTTTTCTGGTATCTTATTCAACAGTACTGCTGAACAATTAGCATTCATAGTAACAGCCGAGAGTTCTTCCATTTTCTTTCTATTTGAGATTAGATCTTTCAAGAATTTAGCATATCTTGGCATTCCTGAAATCACATCAATGAAAGGAAGATTTACATTTATCTGTTTAAACATATCCAAGAATTTGGATTGCTCGGCTTCAAGTTTTTCTTTCTTCATTTTACTCGGGTAAGGAAGTGGTGGTTGGTATGGTTTAACATAAGGTTTATCCTTAACTGTGTTATCTTCATTAACCTTTTCAACTACCGGTTCTTTTTCCTTATCTTGATCGGGTTGTGGTTCTTGTGGAGTAGGAATGGCTTCATCAGAAGTTACAGGTATTTCAGGTGGTTTAAGTGTTGTACCACTTCTTGTGGTAATAGCTTTAGCTGTTTCATTTCGGGGGTTAGCATTTGTATCACTAGGTAGACTTCCCGGTTTTCTTTCACCTATTAACCTTGCTAGGTTACTCACTTCTTGTTCCAGATTTTGAATAGAAGCTTGTTGATTTCTAAATGCTTGAGCATTTTGTTCATTAGTTTGTTTCTGAGATGTGAAAAACTGCGTTTGAGTTTCAACTACCTTCGTCATCATATCTTCTAAATTCGGCTTTTTATCATCGGTTTGTTATGGTGGTTTGTTTTGAAAATTAGGTCTTTGCTGATTGTAATTGTTATTAGATACTTGTTGATTGGTAGGACCTTATTGGTTGTTGTATGGAATATTTCGGTTATAATTCTGGTTCTGATTGTAAATCGGTCTTGGCGGTTGATAATTATTCTGATAATTATTTCCAGGCCTTTGGTTTATGTATGAAATATTCTCTCTTTGTTCCATTGTTAATTCAATACTGAGACAATCTTTTGTCAAATGTGGTCCTCCACACTGCTCACAACTAATTCGTATTGAGTGAATATCCTTAGTCATCTTTTCCATTCGTCTCTCCACAGCATCTATCTTTGCGGAAATGGAATCTAAGTCATGGCTAGAATCGGCTCTAGCTGCTTTAGATGATCTAATGATATCTTTTTCTTGGTGCCACTCATGTGAGTGGGAAGCAGTATTATCAATAATTTTGTAAGCATCAGTTTCGGTTTTCTTCATAATAGAACCACCAGCTGCTATATCTATGTCTTTTCTTGTAGTGATGTCGCATCCTTGGTAGAATATTTGTACTATTTGACAGGTGTCTAAACCATGTTGCGGACATCCTCTTAACAACTTTCCATATCTAGTCCACGCCTCATATAGAGTTTCATTCGATTTTTGTGTAAACGTAACAATTTCTGCTTGAAGTCTTACGGCTTTAGATGCAGGAAAGAATTGTTTAAGAAATTTGTCAACTAAAACGTCCCATGTATCGATCGCCCCTTCAGGTAACGATTCCAACCAATCTTTGGCTTCTCCCTTTAAAGTCCAGGGAAATAACATGAGATATATCTGTTCATCCTCTACTTCTCGGATTTTAAATAGTATGCAGATCCTATTAAAGGTACGTAGATGTTCATTTGGATCTTCCTTCGGCGCACCACTAAATTGGCATTGATTAGTCACCATGTGTAGAATTTGTCCTTTGATTTCATAATCTGACGCATTAATGTCTGGATGAGTAATTGCGTGACCTTGGCCAGTGCGTTTAGCTCTCATTCGGTCTTCCATACTTAAAGGTTCCAGATTCTCCATAATTGAATTTGTTGAATCGGTATCACTAGATGATTCTGATTTAATGGTTCGTTCCTCAACAATCTCTGTTTGAATGATTAGTGGTTCCGGAGGAAGGTTTAGTGGTTCAGGATCTACGAACCGTTCCTGAATATTTTCCGGATTCTCAATTGTGATGTCGGGTTCAAAAAATGGATTATCAGAAATTTGAACTGAAGTACTTGGTCGACTGGATGACGATTCTAAAGAAAAATCAACGGCGGTTATATTTGCTAAATGTCTTGATCTAGTTACAGGTGGTGAACGTACAAAAGGTGATGAACGTCTTGCTCGGTGCATTCACTGAATATCCTATTAGTTTTTAAAAGGAAAGAAAAATTATAATAAGTTATCCAATCAATAGACTTTTCTGATTTTGCCCACGTTTCGAATAGCCAAAAGATGCAGCAGAGGGGCAGGATTCGTTTGGTCTCAATATAATTGAGGACTGTTTGGCTCCAATAACCCGGTCCACGTACAAATCCAACTATTACTACGAACCAGAAAATTTTGATGTCTATTAATTTAACCACTTAAAATAAATTTTCGTAATTTTAAGAAATTTAGATAAGAAGTAGAATAAAAATCTATGTCCTAAAAACTAGAATAGCGAGAAATAAGAGAGAAAAAGAGTTCGTCGAAAAAGGTCGAAAAACGAAAAATGGTTGAAAAATAAAAGGTGACGGAAAAATAAAAGAAACTTATAAAAACTTAAAAATACTTGACTAACCTAACCTTATTACTACAACTAACTTAAAATTATAATCGCAAATTGAAATTACTAATTGGAATGATAATTGATACATAGTAAAAGGTCTAAAAATATTAAAGCTTACAGGAAAAACTAAATCCCAAATGGAAATAACTTAAAAAGAAACTAAAACTTAAAAAGGCGTCGCAAAATTCTAAAGCACCTAAATCTTAGTCTAAAGAAAAAGCACTTAAGGAATTCTACGGCAAAGCCTAAAAATCTAGGAGTAAAAATAACTATAGCAAAAACTAAGTTTAAAATTAAATATGAGCTAAAAATACAAATATTACGCTACAACGATTAAAAAGGGACAAAATATAAAAATATATAAAAAGTTGTAAAAAGTACAATTTTTATAAAAATATTATTTTTATATTATTTATTTAATAAAACTACTAATTTTACAATTTAACTAAACTAATTTAACTAAAATATATAAATTAAATAAAAAGTAAAAGTAATTATAATAATAATAATTAGTTAGGGTTTAATAATAATTAATTAATAATTACCGTAATAAATGCTGAATTAGGGCTTCTGTCCGTGTGTCAGGTACCCTCCGCGAGTTGCGGTAATTTAATAAGAAAACCCCGCGAGTCGCGGGGTTCAGAATTTCAGATCTGGAGCAGTTTGAAATTTTACGCGTTTTTCTTTATTTAATTTTTATTTTATTTTCTGTTTTTAATTTTTTCTGTTTATAAAAAAAAAATTAATATATGTATAAATAAAACTTATATTTAAAACTTAAATAAAAATAGAATCACTTTATAATTTTATAAATAAAAATCTTAAAACTAGATTTATATATATTTTTTTATATATATATTTTTTTTTATGTTTTTAAATAAAAACAAAATACTTAAATAAAACTTATGTTTTTATAAACTAAAAATAAAGAAACTTTATAAAACTTAAATATTTAACACAATCTTAAAAATACTTATATTTTTGTTTTTCTTTTTATATTTTTGAATAATTAAAACGTATTTTTACAAAAGCGACTTTTAATAGAAGTAAACTAAAATTTTTTTTTTTTTATATTAGCGTTGCGCTTCCGGCGTTTTAAGAGTGTTCCCCGGCAGCGGCGCCAAAAATACTTGATGTCAAAGCTAAGGTATACGAAATAGTTTATATTTTACTAGGAAAAACTATTAAATACGATACAATTTTACACAAGATATTTATTTATTTATAGAATGGATATACTTAAACCTTGCTACAACACTTATAGGCAGTGTACCTAATCGTACAGTAGTGTAGTTTTTAGTAAGTCCGGTTCGTTCCACAGGGAAATCTTTAAACAAAGCTCAACGCTATATAAAAATACAAACATATATATAAGTAATATTATTATTATAAAGGGGGGTTTTTACCGTTTAATGACCGGTTTGTCGATTTTAAAACTTTAGTTGCAGTTAAAACCTAATAAATAAAAGACTTAATTTAAAGCGTAAAATAAATAACGATAATGAAATTGCGAATAATAAAAGTGCGATAAAATAAAATTGCGATAATTAAAAAGTACGATAATTAAAAGTGCGATTAAACAACAATAAATAAAAGTGCGATAATTAGAAGTGCAATTAAATATAAAATAAAGGAAATTAAATATGAAATAAAAGAATTATGCTTATTTAAACTTCCGTAATCATGATGTTCGACGTGTTGATTTTAGTTTTATGCCCATGGGTTAATTGTCCTTTGTCCTGGATTATTTAATATGTCCGTCTGGTTTTTGTCCATAACAGTCCATCAGTCATAAATATAAAGTGCGAGTGTCCTCATCAAATTATTCTTATACCCGAAGTTAAATATTCCAACTAATTGGGGATTCGAATTGTAACAAGGTTTTAATACTTTGTTTAATGAATACACCAGGTTATCGACTGCGTGTAAACCAAGGTTTTACTACTTTGTTAACAATTACACCAATTACCCTTGAATGTAATTTCACCCCTGTTTTAATTATTCTAGTGGCTATTAATCCATTCCCGTGTCCGGTTAAATGAACGATTATTCGTACATATAAATACCCCGCCCATCGTGTCCGATTGAGTGTATATGGTAATTTATAGGGACGCCCAATTGTGAATCTTTATATTAACATTAACAAACTATCATTTAGTTAAACAAATATAAAGCCCATTAATAGCCCATAGTCTAATTTCCACAAGTGTCGTTCTTTTGTCCAAACCCCAATTATGGTACAAAGCCCAATTACCCAATTTTAGTAATTAGCCCAACATCATGATTACTTCGTTTTAAATAAGCATAATAATAACTTAGCTACGAGACATTAATATAAAAAGGTTGAACATAACTTACAATGATTAAAAATAGCGTAGCGTTACACGGACAGAATTTCGACTTACACCCTTACAACATTCGCTAACATACCCTTATTATTAGAATTAAAATTAAAATTAAAATATAAATTATATATATATATATATATATCGTTTACGTATGATAAGAAGAAAAGAAAGATTATCAATTGCGATCAGAATTCGGTTGCTTTTATAGGAAAAGTTGATTTTTGGGGCTCCGCGACTCGCGGTGAAATCCTCTTCAAACTCCGCGAGTCGCGGAGAATGAATTTACAGCTCACACCCTTGGAGTCTTTCTCTGCCGACGGTTTTTAATATATATATAATATATATATAATTAATTTAATTAATTATATATTATATTATATTTATATACATAGTTAACTTGTAATTTTTAGTCCGTTGCGTCGAGCGTTAAGAGTTGACTCTGGTCCCGGTTCCGGATTTTCGAACGTCCTTGCGTACAATTTAATATCTTGTACTTTGCGTTTTGAATCTTGTACTCTTGTAATTTCGAGACGTTTCTTATCAATAATTGGAACCTCTTTGATTGTCTTTTGTTCTTTTGAGCTTTTTGGTCGTTTGCGTCTTCAATTCGTCGAATCTGTCTTTTGTCTTCACCTTTTATTATTTAAACGAATATCACTTGTAAATAGAACAATTGCAACTAAAAGCTTGTCTTTCTTGAGTAATAATGCTATGAAATATATGTTCGTTTTTAGCATTATCATGTACATTTGGTTGACTAATTTTGAATAGAGTCAAAATTAGGGTTTGTTGGTAAGTTAAAGTATAAACTTGAGTTAATGGCGTTTTAAAGTTAAAACTAGCAAATGGTGAGATGTTGACTTTTAAGGATCAAAATGGGTTTTGGGCGAATATGTGAGCTAGTTTGTGTTTTATGGCTAAATAAGGTGTCTTTGGGTATCCCGGGGACGCGGGAACTAGTCTCGTTAGTTTCAGACCTTCGTGTAGCATTAAAGTGAAAAAGGGTGTGACTTGCACTTGTCGTTCATTTGGGCGGGTCGAGAGTCCAAATGCGTTAGTATTGATGTTTATGTGATAAATGGAATAGGTACGTTCCATTGGCGAGTTGCGGGTTTGGATTGCACTTCATCGAGGCGTTTAAGGTGAGTGTAAATTTACTATGCAAATGTGTATGTGTAAAATGGGTGCGTGTGTGTAGAGTGACCCTTGCTTGGGTTTACTCTATGTTGGTGTAGGTGAATGGACTCCTCTTGTGCTTCGGGTCCATGTGATACGCTTATGCTTTTTGGGTTTTACCCTTGGTGTGGTGATTTGGCTAGCGTTTTGGATAACCCTTTTGGTGATGGGTTGCTAGCATTTGTTGTTGAGTAAATGAATCTCGGTTAGTGCGGATTCATGATGACTCGGGTAGTTCGGTCATCTTGGTGATGAGGTGGTGGATTTCAGGTTGTGCGAATTCACTAAGGCTCGGGTAGTTCGGCCAACCTCGGTTGTAGAAGCGGTGAAGGAAGTGAATAATGGGTAGTGCGAATTCACTAAGGTCCGGGTAGTTCGGCCAACCTTCATGTGGTTTGGGTAAAGGGGTTAACCTCATTGTTATTATTGATCATAGTTATTGTATATGTACTTATTGTTGTGTTGTAGCCAATCTCGTGGCGTTAGCTTGGTGATTATGTAGCGTGTAGCTACTTTGTGTTTGTGCTCTTTTGTAGTTTGTTTACCATGCGGAACCGGTATGTGTTTATTTTGATGCTTGGTGATGCGTAGCCATTTTATGCATATGTATATGTATAGTACCTTTACATTCACTAAGCATTAGCTTACCCTCTCGTTGTTGATATTTTTATAGGTTCGCGTGATGGCGGCTCGGGTAAGCGTGAGGATTAGAGATCTTGGCTAGGTTGCTTAGAAGATCTTGCTTTTGTACTCGATTAGGATTTGGGTAGCGTAGTCCTAAATCACCATGCTCGGTTTTGTGTAAACGTAACTAGTCAGGTTAATGACTATAACCGGTTTATGATTTAATTAACGTATCATTGTATTAAGGAGTTTAAATTATTAATGTATGTTTTAAGTTCGATGAACTTACTTTGATAATAAATACGTTTTGAAAATTTTGTAATGGGACCTAAATGTTATTTAATGTATATTAAAAAGGAAAAAATTTTATGGGCCGGTTTAAATACGGGTTTGAGTTGTTTCAGAAAATTCAAAATTTTTACACTGAAAATTGCAAATTCACTGGGGGCGGCTGCCCCCGCTTGTCCCTTCTAAAAAACACCCCTGGATGTTTGTGTGTACACATGTCGATGTTTACATGTATGTATTTATGTCTATAGAAGTAGATGTGTGTGCTCTGTGTGGGACACATTTGTGTCTGTCTGTACATGTTTTATTGTATATGTGTACACTATGCAGAATTTTTTGTCCAAATGTACATAAATTTGTGTATATTTGTTTGTCTTTTGTGTACAAATGTCATTGTTGAACTTAATATGTATTAGTGTTTTAATTAGTATTTTAGGATGTTATTTATTTTCTTTTGTTACAGTTTTTATTTCTTGATATATATGAAAGTTATCATTTTCTACTATGTTGTTAACTATTGTTGTCGTGTATCCGTTTATATGTTAATCGGATACCATATCACGAAAGGGAAAGAATGTCAAGAATGTATCTGATAACACTCATGATCAAACTAAAAGTTTCGAAAGTTCGAAGTTCGAGTTAAGGATGTAAAGTGGCTGCATTTTACTCGATTTACAATTTGAACTTACAAGTACTATTGTACTAACTGTTGAGGTGATTTTTATGGGCATCCTAATGCCTTACCTAACATGCTCTCAAGTTAAGTTGTCCAAAGAACTGGTGTCAGGCTTCAACTCTTCACTCTGAGGGTGTTCATGTGTGAATATATATATATATATATATATATATATATATATATATATATATATATATATATATATATATATATATATATATATATATATATATGTCTTATTGTAAACTTTTTTTGTTTACAAAGGTCATGAACATAATTGTATCTTATGACAGTGTTTGGTTTATGCAGAGACACTTTGAAATATGGTGCATTGAAGTTTCTCAACTTTCGTCTTTTGAGGAATCAGTTACTCACCATGAAAACATAGCCCAAGATATTGCTAGAGATGAAGATACAGTTAAGATCGATTGGCTCAAGCATTATGTTGAAAAACCTAAAACTATCATAACGAAAACTTAATCAATGACTGGATATATTGACGCAATTGAAATCGGATTGCTTAGATTAGCAGGTAATTTCTAATCGATTGCCTAATTGATTTTTGCATTAAAAAATCTCGATTACATAGATTATCATTGTTGTTTTTCAATTTGTGCAAGCATTTGTTTTCTGATTTTTACCTAGGCGTATTTGGTTGTCATGTTTGTGGGTGACGTTGTTTGCATTTTAAAAATTGTTTTTCGACATGAATATGTCGTATTGATTTTTTCCTAAATGTGAAGAAGTTGTTGTTATAAGTTATGCTAGTGAATTTGAATATTCTTGGTAAGTTTTTTTGATGCTGGTATCCTTTTAGGTGATTATGACTTTTATTTTGCAGTGGTTTAGTTTGTTCTATACACTGTATAAGTAACTAGAGGGGGGTTGAATAGTTACTTAATACGATTTTTAACACTTTTTCGATGATCAACAAGATTTGACAATCCTTGATCACTTTAATCAACTCAAACCAATGTGTGTCGTGTTTATGTTTGTAGTAATGCGGAATATAAAGTAAAGAACATAAACACAAGGATTTATAGTGGCTTGGGTGGATGTTAATTAATCCACCTTAATCCACTCCCCGATTCACTAATCGGGAATTTTGCTTCACTAAGCACCTTTCTCCAAATCCGGTGGAGATCCGATTTACAAGCCTTGTACTTCTTCTTAGACAACAAACATAATCCTTCTATCCCTTTGAAAGATTACCTCTTACTTAGATCAACTTGTCTTAACCTTAGACAAGTATTAATCTCCAATGGAATTAATCAACTCCCTAGTTCCCTTTAATGAAGATGATAGCTAAGCTAGCATATGCTTCTAGTTACAAAGTACAAGACTCACCCTTTTTAGTGATGACAATCCTAAGACAATTCTAAGGATTAATACAACACTATGTAAACTCACAAAGATTGTAATTTGATAGTAAGTTTACAGCCCCTTCTATAATCTATGAGATTATAGATATTCTCTTACTAATCACAAACATATGTATAAGTGTTATGTTCTTGTAATTCTCTGATGATTTTGAGTTGTAGCATGCAAGAGGTCCAAGTCTTCAAAGTTCTCCAAGTCTTTCTATTTATATGGAGAGATAATAAAAATAGCCTTTGCTGCAGCTGGGACCACGGTCGACCATGGGTCGACCGCACGCAGTCTCGTCCAAAACTCCTATCCGTTGTATAGCCGTTTGAATAGGTTTTGAACTTTAATCTTTGGACTCTTTTCTTCATTTAACACCTGCAAAAGATACCCAACATCCTATACAAGTACTATATGCATTAAGTGTTCATTTACCTTGGATGTATTCCCTTGATAGTGATGCTTAAAGTGGAAAGTCTAACATTTTTGGATACAAGTCATGATAATCATTTGAGACAATCTCAGTTTTGTCATAATCATTTATTTGCAATTAACACCTTTTCTAAATCCCTATTGGTTGGTCAACATGTCATTGATGATAACAACCCACTTTAATCACAAAGCACACTAGTATTCAAATTTAAACTTGTTTGTGAATTAATTGAGCGTGTTCATTATGTATTAATAATTTAAGCAAGTAATATCAATATAGCATGTTATAAGACATCTAATAAATCAAGTCTAAACCATTCATAAACTTGATTTTAGACTTAAGAAAATATATGTGTGTTAATGATTCATTATCTTTTAAGATTACTAGATTATGACATGTTAAACATTATCCAAGTATCATAAGCATATATTGAAGTAGTCCAAATACAAGTTGATGAAATTTCAACTTGTAACTCATAGCAAGACAAGGTTCATATATATACATATTAAGTAACTACTTAGCAAGTTAGCATTTAACACATAGTCAAATAATACACATGTATTAGTAGCAAGTAGTCAAGTAATATTTATATAATGACTAGCAAGAGATCACTAATTAATCTAGAATTAAGCATATAGTGATAACATAGCATTGAACTAAGGCTATGTAAGTTTTTCTTGCCAAGTGACATTTGAAAGATTAATGTATAACTATACATTAATGTTCAACACATGTACAGGGAAGGAGAAACTCTTGGTTGGGACTTGATGACCATCCTAAGTATGTCTAAATACATTTTAGATGTACATGTTTTCCTATAACACTTATGTGTTATCCCTTAATCAAATTTTAATCGTCATGAAGGTGTCATTAGGTGTGATTAATCAAGATTAGTGTTCTAGTGACCAAAAGTCCTTTGGCTATGAAGGAGGAAACTATTCTAAGCATGTTTAAACAAGTTTCATAATTCATAGATGCCCCGAAGTGATCGAACTAAAATTGTAGGAAATTCGGACATAAACTTTTACGGACGACCCACGGTTGACCGTGGGGTCGACCGTGCACACCTGGTTTCACAAACCAGGGTGCAAGGTTCCACGGTCTGACCTGCGGTTGACCGTGGACCTAACCGTGAAGCCTTTGTTCTCATTTTAAGCTTTGTTTGATTTTGGTCTTTTGTTAGAGTTAGTGTGGATTAGTGAACTTGTATATTTATGTCAAGATGTCTACCATCACCTCTAGTTATGTGCATATGTCATCATAAAAATACTTATTGTTATGGATTAAGATTAGTATAGTCATTAAGCTTAATCTCACATTCTCCCCAACACACTGATTTTCAAGCGACGATGGTATTGGCTATGTTGCTAGATGTCTGAAACATTGAAAACTATATGGTTAATCTATATAAACAACACTCTTATTCGGTTAGCATTTGTAACACCAACTATGTTTTGATGACATTCATAGAGAATGTTTTAAAAGGGTGACTATGAGGGAGTTGGGTCAAGCAAAGAGAAAAAATGGGTTTTTATCTTGACAGGGCAACCTATAGACTGCAGCCATTGCGACCCATGTTCTATTTCTGGATTTTCTTTATATCCGAGCCTTAAAAAATGTCGCTTTATTCTATAAAACTGGGTTCATATATTGATTTTGTATACTGAAAGTCACCTGGATTGATGTCGGTTTATGTTGTACATCTGGGTTAATATCTTGATTTTGCAGCCATGACGACCCCTGTTTTCGTGCTTGATCTTATTTCTCTTTACGATCATCTTACGAATACCTTGTACTTTCCCTTTCCTTTAATTGTGCCATTAGGTTCAATGAAAGCTTACTTTTAGATTATGTGTTTTTGCTATGCCTATTTTACAGTTAGCATGCAACTTACTACCTTATTTTTGTTTTTTGAAAACGACGCCAATGCGATGAGTTTTATTTCAAAGGATGAATATGAAAAGGTTTGTTCCCGTTTTTATCCTTTATAAAATGTTTCTCTCAAATACACTATGTTTTTTTAGAACTGCAATATCGGCATCGAATCATCTCATTTGCCACCCACACACCCGTTAGGAAGAAACTCCTCGCATCCATCGCGCAAAGCGTAACCGGAATGCTTTAGGTTAACTGCTTGGCCCTCACAAAGTGAAGGATACCAGATGCTCAACCTTTAGAGAAAACTCCCCCCCCCCCCTCCAGGATTTGAACCTGCACCTATTTTTTCAAGGATACAGGACCACAAACAACTGAGACTTTTTACCACTCAAATACACTATGTTATTTTAATATATTTCCTTTTGTTGCTTCTTTGGCAGCCCCGTCACCCAGTTTAACTGTTATTCACGAACATTTCACTTGAAACGGTTGCTCAAATTATGAAGGAAAAATATATGGTTCACCATGGTAATACTCTTTATTATTAACCCTACCGCATTTATCGCAAGGAGCTTCTTATGAAAGAATTGAATACAGTAAGTGTTATTTCCGATAGTGATATATAATTTAATTGATTCATTGTTGATTATGATTGTTGCATCTGATTGTTATTTATTGTTTCAGTTTTAATCTAAACATGCTGTCCTATTTTTGCCTTAGATTTATTTGATTGCTTATTTATTTCGACAGTTCTATTATTTAGTGATTCGAAAGTGTATACACTCACACTTTGAGTTACATATTATGTACCCACCAAGTTCACATTCTCACTTTATCATACGTTTAGCTGATCGTGTGATATAAAAACTGCTATGTTGTGTAGTTAGACAGAACGCTCAGCGAACCTAGACATCCTGGAGTTATTGGTGATCGAGGGTCAGGTTCTATTTCATGGGAAAGCTAGTA
Organism: Rutidosis leptorrhynchoides; assembly: GCF_046630445.1. Lineage (NCBI taxonomy): Eukaryota > Viridiplantae > Streptophyta > Magnoliopsida > Asterales > Asteraceae > Rutidosis > Rutidosis leptorrhynchoides. The sequence goes on from NC_092333.1 coordinate 404,358,863, forward strand.
GTCGAGTACATATCTAACCATTTTTTCTCATCATTTCAATATAGTTGTTTATGGTTATTTATTGAACTGCTACTACCATTTTTGTTTTTTCACATTTAGGTTCATGTTTCGAATAAGCTTATGAATATGAATGGAATATTTCCAGGTTCGTCTGCATCTGATTGGTACAGGCTACATGATCGACATCTACCCGAGTGGTTAGATCAATATATATTCGACCCCAAAAGCAGCCATGAAAGCAGGAGATGGTCTTCTGAAGCTCATATCTCACAGTCTAAACCATTATACCGAACATTATCGTATCCTCATGAGAAACACCAATTCGTCACTCAACCTGGTACCTACCTTTTTGCTGCCTTCATTTTCTTCAGGTGGCCACAATAATCTACCATGGCCACATCATCATTCTCGAAGATGAAACCTGGAGGAGTGTGCATCTTTATGCTGGGTGTTCTGAGGTTTCAATTTTCAATTGTGTATTTACATAGATTGCCAATATACCAATTTGTTATAAATATTACAAGCATATATAAAAATTCAGAAGCAAACTTTAGAATCTATAGTGAAGTGATGACTTTAATCTGAATTTTTTTACCTCATGTATTAGTGTAATCTTTTTATTAAAAGGTGAAATAAGTAGGGATTTTGAAGGGGTCCCAAAACCCTCAAGGAACATACATATGGTTCCCAATATGTCGATATATACTTGATTATAGCTGCAACATACATATATGAGAAATTTTACGAGAAAACCGAAGCATTTAGAACATAAAGTAAAAATGCTCAAACTTCTCGATATAGAACTAATGTAGGCTTTACACGTGAAACCAAAAGGAAATATTTTATACTCAATACACAATTTTCGCTAACTAAGACATTGTAATTTTGTCGAAAAAGTTAAAACATATGTGTTGCTACTCTCTTTTAGGTGGTGGTAAATTCTTATAATAATGCAATTTCACAAGTCACTATTAGAGCACTCTCAACAGTTCGATCTTCACCACCGCCCACCCCCACGCCCTGCTGGGGGCCGATGTCACGGCACCGCCCAGCCTCCCGCCCAGGCCGCCGCCCACTCGTTCGTCCGCTGGTTCGCCTGTTTTAATCATTTGTGAGGACGATGGAAAATGGATGAAAAACAAAAAGAAAAAAAATCCCCAACGGTTGGAAACGGCTAGTTGTTTTTTTTTCTTCCACTCTATATATACACATTCAAATTCATTTTTAACACACATATCTTTTTCATTCTCTCAACCTACACTATCATTTTATCAATTTTTTTTTATTTATAAAAAAGATGAATCCAAATAACCCAAATTACGATCCCGAACTAAGCGTTTTAGTAACAATCACAAATACAACAAATGCTAGTGATACTCGCGCACTCGAATTACTTGAGGCATTGGATGAGTTAAGCGATGATGAAGAAGTTGTCCGCGTACCAAGAGCACCTCGAAGATATTTACATAGAGATCGCGAAGGCCGCGCAAGAGCTTTATATAATGATTATTTTTCCGACAATCCCACGTTTCCGGATGGTTATTTTCGTAGAAGGTATCTGAAATGTCCCGTTCTTATTGATTAAAAACGTTCCATATTAATTGATTTCGTTGCGAGGTTTTGACCTCTATATGAGACGTTTTTCAAAGACTGCATTCATTTTTAAAACAAACCATAACCTTTATTTCATAAATAAAGGTTTAAAAAGCTTTACGTAGATTATCAAATAATGATAATCTAAAATATCCTGTTTACACACGACCATTACATAATGGTTTACAATACAAATATGTTACATCGAAATCAGTTTCTTGAATGCAGTTTTTACACAATATCATACAAACATGGACTCCAAATCTTGTCCTTATTTTAGTATGCAACAGCGGAAGCTCTTAATATTCACCTGAGAATAAACATGCTTTAAACGTCAACAAAAATGTTGGTGAGTTATAGGTTTAACCTATATATATCAAATCGTAACAATAGACCACAAGATTTCATATTTCAATACACATCCCATACATAGAGATAAAAATCATTCATATGGTGAACACCTGGTAACCGACAATAACAAGATGCATATATAAGAATATCCCCATCATTCCGGGACACCCTTCGGATATGATATAAATTTCGAAGTACTAAAGCATCCGGTACTTTGGATGGGGTTTGTTAGGCCCAATAGATCTATCTTTAGGATTCGCGTCAATTAGGGTGTCTGTTCCCTAATTCTTAGATTACCAGACTTAATAAAAAGGGGCATATTCGATTTTGATAATTCAACCATAGAATGTAGTTTCACGTACTTGTGTCTATTTTGTAAATCATTTATAAAACCTGCATGTATTCTCATCCCAAAAATATTAGATTTTAAAAGTGGGACTATAACTCACTTTCACAGATTTTTACTTCGTCGGGAAGTAAGACTTGGCCACTGGTTGATTCACGAACCTATAACAATATATACATATATATCAAAGTATGTTCAAAATATATTTACAACACTTTTAATATATTTTGATGTTTTAAGTTTATTAAGTCAGCTGTCCTCGTTAGTAACCTACAACTAGTTGTCCACAGTTAGATGTACAGAAATAAATCGATAAATATTATCTTGAATCAATCCACGACCCAGTGTATACGTATCTCAGTATTGATCACAACTCAAACTATATATATTTTGGAATCAACCTCAACCCTGTATAGCTAACTCCAACATTCACATATAGAGTGTCTATGGTTGTTCCGAAATATATATAGATGTGTCGACATGATAGGTCGAAACATTGTATACGTGTCTATGGTATCTCAAGATTACATAATATACAATACAAGTTGATTAAGTTATGGTTGGAATAGATTTGTTACCAATTTTCACGTAGCTAAAATGAGAAAAATTATCCAATCTTGTTTTACCCATAACTTCTTCATTTTAAATCCGTTTTGAGTGAATCAAATTGCTATGGTTTCATATTGAACTCTATTTTATGAATCTAAACAGAAAAATATAGGTTTATAGACGGAAAAATAAGTTACAAGTCGTTTTTGTAAAGATAGTCATTTCAGTCGAAAGAACGACGTCTAGATGACCATTTTAGAAAACATACTTCCACTTTGAGTTTAATCATAATTTTTGGATATAGTTTCATGTTCATAATAAAAATCATTTTCTCAGAATAACAACTTTAAAATCAAAGTTTATCATAGTTTTTAATTAACTAACCCAAAACAGCCCGCGGTGTTACTACGACGGCGTAAATCCGGTTTTACGGTGTTTTTCGTGTTTCCAGGTTTTAAATCATTAAGTTAGCATATCATATAGATATAGAACATGTGTTTAGTTGATTTTAAAAGTCAAGTTAGAAGGATTAACTTTTGTTTGCGAACAAGTTTAGAATTAACTAAACTATGTTCTAGTGATTACAAGTTTAAACCTTCGAATAAGATAGCTTTATATGTATGAATCGAATGATGTTATGAACATCATTACTACCTTAAGTTCCTTGGATAAACCTACTGGAAAAGAGAAAAATGGATCTAGCTTCAACGGATCCTTGGATGGCTCGAAGTTCTTGAAGCAGAATCATGACACGAAAACAAGTTCAAGTAAGATCATCACTTGAAATAAGATTGTTATAGTTATAGAAATTGAACCAAAGTTTGAATATGATTATTACCTTGTATTAGAATGATAACCTACTGTAAGAAACAAAGATTTCTTGAGGTTGGATGATCACCTTACAAGATTGGAAGTGAGCTAGCAAACTTGAAAGTATTCTTGATTTTATGAAACTAGAACTTTTGGAATTTATGAAGAACACTTAGAACTTGAAGATAGAACTTGAGAGAGATCAATTAGATGAAGAAAATTGAAGAATGAAAGTGTTTGTAGGTGTTTTTGGTCGTTGGTGTATGGATTAGATATAAAGGATATGTAATTTTGTTTTCATGTAAATAATTCATGAATGATTACTCATATTTTTTGTAATTTTATGAGATATTTCATGCTAGTTGCCAAATGATGGTTCCCACATGTGTTAGGTGACTCACATGGGCTGCTAAGAGCTGATCATTGGAGTGTATATACCAATAGTACATACATCTAAAAGCTGTGTATTGTACGAGTACGAATACGGGTGCATACGAGTAGAATTGTTGATGAAACTGAACGAGGATGTAATTGTAAGCATTTTTGTTAAGTAGAAGTATTTTGATAAGTGTCTTGAAGTCTTTAAAAAGTGTATGAATACATATTAAAACACTACATGTATATACATTTTAACTGAGTCGTTAAGTCATCGTTAGTCGTTACATGTAAATGTTGTTTTGAAACCTTTAGGTTAACGATCTTGTTGAATGTTGTTAACCCATTGTTTATTATAACAAATGAGATGTTAAATTATTATATTATCATGATATTATGATATATAATATATCTTAGTATGATGTATATACAGTTAAATGTCGTTACAACGATAATCGTTACATATATGTCTCGTTTCGAAATCATTAAGTTAGTAGCCTTATTTTTACATATGTATTTCATTGTTAATACACTTAATAATATATTTACTTATCATTTAACATAATTAACCAAGTGTATCAATATCTTAATATGATTCATATGTACCTAGTAAGACGTTGTTATAACGATAATCGTTATATATATCGTTTTCGAGTTTCTTAAATTAATAGTCTCATTTTTATGTATATAACTCATTGTTAAAATACCTAATGAGATACATACTTATAATAAAAACATGTTAACTATATATATAACCATATATATGTCATCGTATAGTTTTTATAAGTTTTAACGTTCGTGAATCACCGGTCAACTTGGGTGGTCAATTGTCTATATGAAACATATTTCAATTAATCAAGTCTTAACAAGTTTGATTGCTTAATATGTTGGAAACGTTTAATCATGTAAATATCAATCTCAATTAATATATATAAACATGGAAAAGTGCGGGTCACTACAGTACCTACCCGTTAAATAAATTTCGTCCCGAAATTTTAAGCTGTTGAAGGTGTTGACGAATCTTCTGGAAATAGATGCGGGTATTTCTTCTTCATCTGATCTTCACGCTCCCAGGTGAACTCGGGTCCTCTACGAGCATTCCATCGAACCTTAACAATTGGTATCTTGTTTTGCTTAAGTCTTTTAACCTCACGATCCATTATTTCGACGGGTTCTTCGATGAATTGGAGTTTTTCGTTGATTTGGATTTCATCTAACGGAATAGTGAGATCTTCTTTAGCAAAACATTTCTTCAAATTCGAGACGTGGAAAGTGTTATGTACAGCCGCGAGTTGTTGAGGTAACTCAAGTCGGTAAGCTACTGGTCCGACACGATCAATAATCTTGAATGGTCCAATATACCTTGGATTTAATTTCCCTCGTTTACCAAATCGAACAACGCCTTTCCAAGGTGAAACTTTAAGCATGACCATCTCTCCAATTTCAAATTCTATATCTTTTCTTTTAATGTCAGCGTAGCTCTTTTGTCGACTTTGGGCGGTTTTCAACCGTTGTTGAATTTGGATGATCTTCTCGGTAGTTTCTTGTATAATCTCCGGACCCGTAATCTGTCTATCCCCCACCTCACTCCAACAAATCGGAGACCTGCACTTTCTACCATAAAGTGCTTCAAACGGCGCCATCTCAATGCTTGAATGGTAGCTGTTGTTGTAGGAAAATTCTGCTAACGGTAGATGTCGATCCCAACTGTTTCCGAAATCAATAACACATGCTCGTAGCATGTCTTCAAGCGTTTGTATCGTCCTTTCGCTCTGCCCATCAGTTTGTGGATGATAGGCAGTACTCATGTCTAGACGAGTTCCTAATGCTTGCTGTAATGTCTGCCAGAATCTTGAAATAAATCTGCCATCCCTATCAGAGATAATAGAGATTGGTATTCCATGTCTGGAGACGACTTCCTTCAAATACAGTCGTGCTAACTTCTCCATCTTGTCATCTTCTCTTATTGGTAGGAAGTGTGCTGATTTGGTGAGACGATCAACTATTACCCAAATAGTATCAAAACCACTTGCAGTCCTTGGCAATTTAGTGATGAAATCCATGGTAATGTTTTCCCATTTCCATTCCGGGATTTCGGGTTGTTGAAGTAGACCTGATGGTTTCTGATGCTCAGCTTTGACCTTAGAACACGTCAAACATTCTCCTACGTATTTAGCAACATCGGCTTTCATACCCGGCCACCAAAAATGTTTCTTGAGATCCTTGTACATCTTCCCCGTTCCAGGATGTATTGAGTATCTGGTTTTATGAGCTTCTCTAAGTACCATTTCTCTCATATCTCCAAATTTTGGTACCCAAATCCTTTCAGACCTATACCGGGTTCCGTCTTCCCGAATATTAAGATGTTTCTCCGATCCTTTGGGTATTTCATCCTTTAAATTTCCCTCTTTTAAAACTCCTTGTTGCGCCTCCTTTATTTGAGTAGTAAGGTTATTATGAATCATTATATTCATAGATTTTACTCGAATGGGTTCTCTGTCCTTCCTGCTCAAGGCATCGGCTACCACATTTGCCTTCCCCGGGTGGTAACGAATCTCAAAGTCGTAATCATTCAATAATTCAATCCACCTACGCTGCCTCATATTCAGTTGTTTCTGATTAAATATGTGTTGAAGACTTTTGTGGTCGCTATATATAATACTTTTGACCCCATATAAGTAGTGCCTCCAAGTCTTTAATGCAAAAACAACCGCGCCTAATTTCAAATCATGCGTCGTATAATTTTGTTCGTGAATCTTCAATTGTCTAGACGCATAAGCAATCACCTTCGTTCGTTGCATTAATACACAACCGAGACCTTGCTTTGATGCGTCACAATAAATCACAAAATCATCATTCCCTTCAGGCAATGACAATATAGGTGCCGTAGTTAGCTTTTTCTTCAATAACTGAAACGCTTTCTCTTGTTCATCATTCCATTCAAATTTCTTCCCTTTATGCGTTAATGCAGTCAAGGGTTTTGCTATTCTGGAAAAGTCTTGGATGAACCTTCTGTAGTAACCAGCTAGTCCTAAAAACTGGCGTATGTGTTTCGGAGTTTTCGGGGTTTCCCACTTTTCAACAGTTTCTATCTTTGCCGGATCCACCTTAATACCTTCTTTGTTCACTATGTGACCGAGGAATTGAACTTCTTCCAACCAAAATGCACACTTTGAAAACTTAGCGTACAATTCTTCCTTCCTCAATACTTCTAACACTTTTCTCAAATGTTCACCGTGTTCTTGGTCATTCTTTGAGTAAATAAGTATGTCATCAATGAAAACAATGACAAACTTGTCAAGGTATGGTCCACACACTCGGTTCATAAGGTCCATGAACACAGCTGGTGCATTAGTTAAACCAAACGGCATGACCATAAACTCGTAATGACCGTAACGTGTTCTGAAAGCAGTCTTTGGAATATCATCTTCTTTCACCCGCATTTGATGATACCCGGAACGTAAGTCAATCTTTGAATAAACAGACGATCCTTGTAGTTGATCAAATAAGTCGTCGATTCTCGGTAGTGGGTAGCGGTTCTTGATGGTAAGTTTGTTCAACTCTCGGTAGTCGATACACAACCTGTATGTACCATCTTTCTTCTTGACAAACAAAACAGGAGCTCCCCACGGTGATGTGCTTGGTCGAATGAAACCACGCTCTAAAAGTTCTTGTAATTGGCTTTGCAGTTCTTTCATCTCGCTGGGTGCGAGTCTGTAAGGAGCACGAGCTATTGGTGCAGCTCCTGGTACAAGATCTATTTGAAATTCAACGGATCGATGTGGGGGTAATCCCGGTAATTCTTTCGGAAATACATCGGGAAATTCTTTTGCAATGGGAACATCATTGATGCTCTTTTCTTCAGTTTGTACTTTCTCAACGTGTGCTAGAACAGCATAGCAACCTTTTCTTATTAGTTTTTGTGCCTTCAAATTACTAATAAGATGTAGCTTCGTGTTGCCCTTTTCTCCGTACACCATTAAGGGTTTTCCTTTTTCTCGTATAATGCGAATTGCATTTTTGTAACAAACGATCTCCGCTTTCACTTCTTTCAACCAGTCCATACCGATTATCACATCAAAACTCCCTAACTCTACTGGTATCAAATCAATCTTAAATGTTTCGCTAACCAGTTTAATTTCTCGATTCCGACATATATTATCTGCTGAAATTAATTTACCATTTGCTAATTCGAGTAAAAATTTACTATCCAAAGGCGTCAATGGACAACTTAATTTAGCACAAAAATCTCTACTCATATAGCTTCTATCCGCACCCGAATCAAATAAAACGTAAGCAGATTTATTGTCAATAAGAAACGTACCCGTAACAAGCTCCGGGTCTTCCTGTGCCTCTACCGCATTAATATTGAAAACTCTTCCACGGCCTTGTCCATTCGTGTTCTCCTGGTTCGGGCAATTTCTAATAATGTGGCCTGGTTTTCCACATTTATAACAAACTACATTGGCATAACTTGCTCCGACACTACTTGCTCCGCCATTACTCGTTCCGACACCATTTGTTCCTTTCGTTCTATTAACCCCTGGTCCGTAGACCTCACACTTCGCCGCGCTATGACCATTTCTTTTACACTTGTTGCAAAATTTGGTGCAGAACCCCGAGTGATTCTTTTCACACCTTTGGCATAGTTGCTTCTGATTGTTGTTGTTGTTGCGGTTATTATTGTTGTTGGGATGATTGTTGTAGTTGCTGTTGTTGTTGTTGTTGTTGTTGTTGTTGTTGGGCCGTTTGTTGTACTTGCGATTGATGTTGCGATTGTTGGGATAATTGTTGCGATTATTGTTGTAATTGCTGTTGTTGTTGTATTGGTGATTCTTATCACCGTTTTCCTCCCACTTTCTTTTGACTTGCTTCACATTGGCCTCTTCAGCAGTCTGTTCTTTAATTCTTTCTTCAATTTGGTTCACGAGTTTGTGAGCCATTCTACATGCCTGTTGTATGGAGGCGGGCTCGTGTGAACTTATATCTTCTTGGATTCTTTCTGGTAATCCTTTCACAAACGCGTCGATCTTCTCTTCCTCATCTTCGAATGCTCCCGGACACAATAGGCACAATTCTGTGAATCGTCTTTCGTACGTGGTAATATCAAATCCTTGGGTTCGTAACCCTCTAAGTTCTATCTTGAGCTTTTTGACCTCGGTTCTGGGACGGTACTTCTCGTTCATCAAGTGCTTGAATGCTGACCACGGTAGTGCGTACGCATCGTCTTGTCCCACTTGCTCTAGATAGGTATTCCACCATGTTAACGCAGAACCTGTGAAGGTATGCGTAGCGTACTTTACTTTGTCCTCTTCAGTACACTTACTTATGGCAAACACCGATTCGACCTTCTCGGTCCACCGTTTCAATCCGATCGGTCCTTCGGTTCCATCAAATTCCAAAGGTTTGCAGGCAGTGAATTCTTTGTAGGTGCATCCTACACGATTTCCTGTACTGCTAGATCCAAGGTTATTGTTGGTATGTAGCGCAGCCTGTACTGCGGCTATGTTTGAAGCTAGAAAAGTACGGAATTCCTCTTCATTCATATTCACGGTGTGTCGAGTAGTCGGTGCCATTTCCTTCAAAATAGTTAAATGGAACAAGTTAATCATACAGAATATTAAGAGTAGTTAATAGTATTTCGTAGCATAATATGAACTCATTTATAAAAGCTTTTTCTTCATATTAGCGTTTTATAAGTTTAAATTCGGGTAGTACCTACCCGTTAAGTTCATACTTAGTAGCTAATATACAATTCAACTACTACAATTCTATATGAAAAACTGATTATAATAATATTTCGCGTTCAAACTTTTATACAATATTTTACAAACTTACAATACCGCTTATTTTACATAAAGCATGAAATATAGCACACAATAACTTTGATACAAGATAGTTGTGAAGATAATTCTAGCTAGTACACAAGTCGTTCAGCAAAGGCAATAAAGACACGTAATTCATACGTCCAGAAACAAGTCATGCATTCTGGTTTTACTAGGACTACTTCCCATCCTTGGTCTTGTGCAACATAACCGTTATGGCCGTTGATAAGACAGCGTGTTGTAACGTCGTCAAAGGGACGAGGGTTACGTAATGTCCAACAGTCCCGTAATAATCTAAAAACCTCATTTCTTACCCCAATTACCGACTCCGTCACTTGTGGAAACGTTTTGTTTAATAGTTGTAGCCCGATGTTCTTGTTCTCACTTTGGTGAGAAGCGAACATTACTAATCCGTAAGCATAACATGCTTCTTTATGTTGCATGTTAGCCGCTTTTTCTAAATCACGAAGTCCAATATTCGGATATATTGAGTCAAAATAATTTCTTAACCCGTTGCGTAAAATAGCATTTGGGTTCCCCGCAATATATGCGTCAAAGTAAACACATCGTAACTTATGGGTTTCCCAATGTGATATCCCCCATCTTTCAAACGAAAGTCTCTTATAAACCAAGACATTCTTGGAACGTTCTTCGAATGTCTTACAAACTGATCTCGCCTTAAATAGTTGTGCCGAAGAATTCTGGCCGACTCTAGACAAGATTTCATCAATCATGTCTCCGGGTAGGTCTCTTAAAATATTGGGTTGTCTATCCATTTTGTATTTTTAAACTGTAAAATAGACAAGAGTTAGATTCATAAAAAAAATACTTATTAATACAAGAAATTTTTACATATATCATAAAGCATAAGAACACTATATTCCATATATTACACCACACGAATACAACTATCTTATTCCGACTCGCTCGTTTCTTCTTCTTCGGTTTTGGTTCGTTTTGCCAAGTTTCTAGGGATATATGATGTTCCCCTAATACGAACCGTCGTTGTCCACATTGGTTTAGAAAAACCTGGTGGTTTAGAGGTTCCCGGGTCATTGTTACAACTTAAGGACTTCGGGGGTTGACGATACATATAAAGTTCATCGGGGTTGGAATTAGATTTCTCTATTTTTATGCCCTTTCCCTTATTATTTTCTTTTGCCTTTTTAAATTCAGTTGGGGTAATTTCTATAACATCATCGGAATTCTCGTCGGAATCCGATTCATCGGAGAATTGGTAATCCTCCCAATATTTTGCTTCCTTGGCGGAAACACCATTGACCATAATTAACTTTGGTCGGTTGGTTGAGGATTTTCTTTTACTTAACCGTTTTATTATTTCCCCCACCGGTTCTATTTCTTCATCCGGTTCCGATTCTTCTTTCGGTTCCGATTCTTCTTCCGGTTCCGACTCTTCTTCCGGTTCCTCTTCGGGAACTTGTGAATCAGTCCACAAATTATTCCAATTTACATTTGACTCTTCATTATTATTAGGTGAGTCAATGGGACTTGTTCTAGAGGTAGACATCTATCACATAATATCAAACACGTTAAGAGATTAATATATCACATAATATTCATATGTTAAAAATATATAGTTTCCAACAAAAATGTTAAGCAATCATTTTTAAAGAAAACACGGTCGAAGTCCAGACTCACTAATGCATCCTAACAAACTCGATAAGACACACTAATGCAAATTTTCTGGTTCTCTAAGACCAACGCTCTGATACCAACTGAAATGTCCCGTTCTTATTGATTAAAAACGTTCCATATTAATTGATTTCGTTGCGAGGTTTTGACCTCTATATGAGACGTTTTTCAAAGACTGCATTCATTTTTAAAACAAACCATAACCTTTATTTCATAAATAAAGGTTTAAAAAGCTTTACGTAGATTATCAAATAATGATAATCTAAAATATCCTGTTTACACACGACCATTACATAATGGTTTACAATACAAATATGTTACATCGAAATCAGTTTCTTGAATGCAGTTTTTACACAATATCATACAAACATGGACTCCAAATCTTGTCCTTATTTTAGTATGCAACAGCGGAAGCTCTTAATATTCACCTGAGAATAAACATGCTTTAAACGTCAACAAAAATGTTGGTGAGTTATAGGTTTAACCTATATATATCAAATCGTAACAATAGACCACAAGATTTCATATTTCAATACACATCCCATACATAGAGATAAAAATCATTCATATGGTGAACACCTGGTAACCGACAATAACAAGATGCATATATAAGAATATCCCCATCATTCCGGGACACCCTTCGGATATGATATAAATTTCGAAGTACTAAAGCATCCGGTACTTTGGATGGGGTTTGTTAGGCCCAATAGATCTATCTTTAGGATTCGCGTCAATTAGGGTGTCTGTTCCCTAATTCTTAGATTACCAGACTTAATAAAAAGGGGCATATTCGATTTTGATAATTCAACCATAGAATGTAGTTTCACGTACTTGTGTCTATTTTGTAAATCATTTATAAAACCTGCATGTATTCTCATCCCAAAAATATTAGATTTTAAAAGTGGGACTATAACTCACTTTCACAGATTTTTACTTCGTCGGGAAGTAAGACTTGGCCACTGGTTGATTCACGAACCTATAACAATATATACATATATATCAAAGTATGTTCAAAATATATTTACAACACTTTTAATATATTTTGATGTTTTAAGTTTATTAAGTCAGCTGTCCTCGTTAGTAACCTACAACTAGTTGTCCACAGTTAGATGTACAGAAATAAATCGATAAATATTATCTTGAATCAATCCACGACCCAGTGTATACGTATCTCAGTATTGATCACAACTCAAACTATATATATTTTGGAATCAACCTCAACCCTGTATAGCTAACTCCAACATTCACATATAGAGTGTCTATGGTTGTTCCGAAATATATATAGATGTGTCGACATGATAGGTCGAAACATTGTATACGTGTCTATGGTATCTCAAGATTACATAATATACAATACAAGTTGATTAAGTTATGGTTGGAATAGATTTGTTACCAATTTTCACGTAGCTAAAATGAGAAAAATTATCCAATCTTGTTTTACCCATAACTTCTTCATTTTAAATCCGTTTTGAGTGAATCAAATTGCTATGGTTTCATATTGAACTCTATTTTATGAATCTAAACAGAAAAATATAGGTTTATAGACGGAAAAATAAGTTACAAGTCGTTTTTGTAAAGATAGTCATTTCAGTCGAAAGAACGACGTCTAGATGACCATTTTAGAAAACATACTTCCACTTTGAGTTTAATCATAATTTTTGGATATAGTTTCATGTTCATAATAAAAATCATTTTCTCAGAATAACAACTTTAAAATCAAAGTTTATCATAGTTTTTAATTAACTAACCCAAAACAGCCCGCGGTGTTACTACGACGGCGTAAATCCGGTTTTACGGTGTTTTTCGTGTTTCCAGGTTTTAAATCATTAAGTTAGCATATCATATAGATATAGAACATGTGTTTAGTTGATTTTAAAAGTCAAGTTAGAAGGATTAACTTTTGTTTGCGAACAAGTTTAGAATTAACTAAACTATGTTCTAGTGATTACAAGTTTAAACCTTCGAATAAGATAGCTTTATATGTATGAATCGAATGATGTTATGAACATCATTACTACCTTAAGTTCCTTGGATAAACCTACTGGAAAAGAGAAAAATGGATCTAGCTTCAACGGATCCTTGGATGGCTCGAAGTTCTTGAAGCAGAATCATGACACGAAAACAAGTTCAAGTAAGATCATCACTTGAAATAAGATTGTTATAGTTATAGAAATTGAACCAAAGTTTGAATATGATTATTACCTTGTATTAGAATGATAACCTACTGTAAGAAACAAAGATTTCTTGAGGTTGGATGATCACCTTACAAGATTGGAAGTGAGCTAGCAAACTTGAAAGTATTCTTGATTTTATGAAACTAGAACTTTTGGAATTTATGAAGAACACTTAGAACTTGAAGATAGAACTTGAGAGAGATCAATTAGATGAAGAAAATTGAAGAATGAAAGTGTTTGTAGGTGTTTTTGGTCGTTGGTGTATGGATTAGATATAAAGGATATGTAATTTTGTTTTCATGTAAATAATTCATGAATGATTACTCATATTTTTTGTAATTTTATGAGATATTTCATGCTAGTTGCCAAATGATGGTTCCCACATGTGTTAGGTGACTCACATGGGCTGCTAAGAGCTGATCATTGGAGTGTATATACCAATAGTACATACATCTAAAAGCTGTGTATTGTACGAGTACGAATACGGGTGCATACGAGTAGAATTGTTGATGAAACTGAACGAGGATGTAATTGTAAGCATTTTTGTTAAGTAGAAGTATTTTGATAAGTGTCTTGAAGTCTTTAAAAAGTGTATGAATACATATTAAAACACTACATGTATATACATTTTAACTGAGTCGTTAAGTCATCGTTAGTCGTTACATGTAAATGTTGTTTTGAAACCTTTAGGTTAACGATCTTGTTGAATGTTGTTAACCCATTGTTTATTATAACAAATGAGATGTTAAATTATTATATTATCATGATATTATGATATATAATATATCTTAGTATGATGTATATACAGTTAAATGTCGTTACAACGATAATCGTTACATATATGTCTCGTTTCGAAATCATTAAGTTAGTAGCCTTATTTTTACATATGTATTTCATTGTTAATACACTTAATAATATATTTACTTATCATTTAACATAATTAACCAAGTGTATCAATATCTTAATATGATTCATATGTACCTAGTAAGACGTTGTTATAACGATAATCGTTATATATATCGTTTTCGAGTTTCTTAAATTAATAGTCTCATTTTTATGTATATAACTCATTGTTAAAATACCTAATGAGATACATACTTATAATAAAAACATGTTAACTATATATATAACCATATATATGTCATCGTATAGTTTTTATAAGTTTTAACGTTCGTGAATCACCGGTCAACTTGGGTGGTCAATTGTCTATATGAAACATATTTCAATTAATCAAGTCTTAACAAGTTTGATTGCTTAATATGTTGGAAACGTTTAATCATGTAAATATCAATCTCAATTAATATATATAAACATGGAAAAGTGCGGGTCACTACAGTATCGAATGAGCAAACCTTTATTTCTTCGTATATGTCAAGGTATATTGAATTTTTCCCAAACTCCGACTCCTGACTATTTTACTTACTTTCATCAAAAACGTGATGCCGCCGGATTACTTGGTTTTAATATTGTTCAAAAAGTAACATCTACCATACGTCAACTAGCTTATGCTACTTCGGCCGAACTTTTTGATGAATGTTTGCATATGGGTAAACAAACCGCATATGATTGTTTAAACAATTATTGCAAATGTGTTTTTCATTTGTACGCTACTGAATATTTGAGAAAACCAACTGCACAAGATGTGCAACTTTTGACCACTAAACATGCTCAAATACATGGTTTTCCGGGGATGTTAGGAAGTCTCGATTGTATGCATTGGAGATGGAGAAATTGTCCACAACGGTGGAAGGGTCATTATACACGAGGTGATCATGGTTACCCGTCAATTATGCTTGAAGCGGTAGCCTCGTACGATGGATGGTTTTGGCACGCTTATTTTGGACCTGCGGGTTCAAATAATGATATCAACGTACTTAATCAATCTAATTTGTTTACTGAGTTATTAGCCGGTGAAGCTCCACCTTGTACGTTTACGGTTAACGGGTGTACGTTTGATAAGAGTTATTATTTGGCGGATGGAATTTATCCGGAATGAGCAACATTAGTGAAGTCGTTCAGAAATCCGATAGACCCGAAATAATCAAAATTCTCAAAGTACCAAGCATCAGCAAAAAAAGATATTGAACGAGCATTTGGAGTACTACAAGGTCGATGGACCATTGTTCAACAACCGGCAAGACCGTATTACATCCGCAAAATTAGAAGGATTATGTTAACATGTATCATATTAAATAATATGAAAACCGAGGAAAACGGTCGTGCATTTTGTGGGCTCAAGGAGAATTATAGTCCGATTCGACGTGCACGAGGAACATTCCAAGAAAGAGTCGAGTCGCATATACGGATGGACGTAAAATTAAGAGATGTGGGCATTCATCGACTACTATGAGATATGCTTGTAGAACACGTGTATAATCTTCCACATCATTATCGTATTCGACATGATCCAACAAGAAAACCAAACAATTAAGATGAGGCAGGACCTTCACACGTTAACTGTAACGACCCTGGATTTTCCAACGTTTATTTATTAATAATGTTTATTATTAATACTTGTGATTAAATGAATGTATTGTTTATATACATTTACTTGTTACCATGATTGCCCGTACTTGACTTTAAATGCCCGAAACGTCTTTGTGACACACGAAACTTTCACGAATAATATTTTCGAGTATTATTTACATTCATGATTAAGTTTTATTAATCATTTTGATTAACTAAGGTTATTAGTTGATTACTTGGGCCTTTATTAGTGTTATTGGACTTTTACTTATTAATTACTTGAACTTGGGCTTGATTAATGTTAATGGACTCTTGAATGTGGACTTATAAGCCCACCCTACATCTTAATGAACTAACTAGCCCATTCTTACTTGTAAGTATCACTTTATGGATCAACTAGTTAGTTTAACTTCGTAAAGAATCTAGTTACAACATATTCCCCATGCATGCACCCTTATTAACCAACCTTTTAAGCCTTACATACTAGTGACTAGTGGACCAATTTCTTTCCCTTGATTCCTTGTTTGGCCGTCGGCCTAGGTAGTAGAACAAGGGTGTTTTTGTTCCAATTTTTCTTATTACTTCACTAGCATTTTACTCTCATTTTCTCGCACACACAATACTTGCATTTTCTCTCATTTCTTTCTCTTATTCTCTCTAAATATTGTAAGTAACTTGAAGCTTTTCTTCCCTTTCTTTCCTTCTAAAAACCGTATCAATATCATCATCATTTGTTTGTTGTCTACTTGTTCCTTGTTGTTTAATTACTTTCTTGTTGTTTGTTACTTACTAATTATCAAGAATCAAACTTGCTAGTTTGTTCTTCATTTATCTTGTATTTACAAGAACATAAGAGAGCTTAAAATTTCTAGTTTATGCTCTACATTTAAAGGTTTAAAAGATCAAAGTTCATGTGTTGAAAGCATAGTTGTGATTCATGAGGTAAACTTTAAAGTTTACTTCCTTAAAGATCAAGACTTAGGCTTGAATCTTTAAAGTATGAAACCCATGAACTTATTAACTTGTTTATTTAGTTTAATACTTCATTTACTTGCACTTTAATTTCATGTTTGTTGGTTTAAATGGTCAAGTATTACAAGTTAGTCTTGATCTCATACTTTCTTGAACTAAAGTTAACTTTGAAAGTTCAAGAACATGTAAGTAAGCTTTCTTTAACTATAAATTTGTACACTTATGTTAGATCTAGACTTTTGGGTCTAGGATCTTCAAGATCTAACTAAGAACTATGCTCTACAACTTAAGATCTTGATTTCATAAGTTTACTTTCAAGTTTGCAACTTATTATTAGTTTTAAAGTTCATGTATGTGTTAGATCTAAGACCTTGATGTAACTTTGGTTCATCAAACTTCATACAAATCTTAAGTGAGTTGTGTTACATGTCTTAGACTTACACTTGTGTCATAATAGTCAAAACTTGGTTAATATTACTTTTATAGTTCATGTATGTGTCGGATCTAAGACTTTGATGTAACTTTGGTTCATCAAAACACTTGAAACACTTAAATGAGTTGTGCTACATGTCTTGGACTTATACAAGTGTTATGATGGTGAAACCTTGGTCAAGATGATGCAAACACAACAACGAGTTGTACACTTGAAGCTATATGCATCAAGGATGAGAACCGTGATTAGCATCGAGTACCAAGAACTCTCGGAACCTACAGTTTTACTGTTTCTGTGTCTGACCCGTAAGACCTGGGCTACTGTAAATATGATTTTCAGATAGCTCTGTTCGAGTAAATAATTTTTCATTTAGGACTCGTCTTAATCCGAGTTACGGTTTAGGATTTATGGCCCTCCGATCGTCCCTATGTCCTTTTAACGTTGTGCTGAAAAATTCTGACCTACTCGCACTTAGACTGTCTCCACGGTCAAACGAAGACGAGTTTGCTTCTGGGATTTTTACCACAACTAAAGGACTCATATACGGAGCCATGTCCACTGGTTTCACCTTATTTAAGTAGGTGTAGAGGCCGTGGTGACTGATCGAACTCAGCCTTTGTTTTAAACTCTTTCATGAACGAAACTTGCTTTACACCTTTTGTTTAATGATGAATGATGATGACCTTTAAGACCTTATTTACATACATTTAAACCTTTTGGGATGATTTACTGAGTTAGTACTATTTGACTTAGGTTGAGGACTTTCCGGACCTACACACTTTCTTATTTCCCGAGTCATACTTTACCGCTACTTTATCATTGTGAGTTATAGCATTCCCTTTTTACTTTAACTATTTTGGGAACTGAGAATACATGCGCATTTTACGTTTTACATACTAGGCACGAGTACTTAAACTTATATATGTGTGGGTTATACAACGGCATAAACATTCTCTTTAGCTCGGTAACGTTTAGTCATTGGTTTTTGAACCGGTGAACGCGAATCTTAGATATGGATCCATAGGGTTTGACATCCCAACTCGGGCTAGTCGCGCTAGCATTTAATGAGTGTTTAATACTTCGTAAACATACGCACTTGCCAAGTGTACTTTCAGGGGGTATAAACGTTAAGTTAGTTACCAAGTGCCCACGGTTAACATATACTTTATCTTACTGTTTTGAAACGCTCTTTGTAGCACTGAAATCTCGTGGCCTACCTTACATACTATTATACTTAAACTATAGCTCACCAACCTTTGTGTTGACGCTTTTAAGCATGTTTTTCTCAGGTGCTTAAGGTTGCTTCTACTGTGTACTAGTCTTGCTGTAGACACTCGCTGCTTTAGAGTTATCACCGCATGAACTACTTTATTTTGCATTCAAACTTAATTACTTTTGAAACTATGATTTGTAATGACCTAAGGGTCACGTACTATTATCTTTGCTTCCGTTCATAGAAGCATACTTTTGATGTAAAACATTTGGCGTTAGTTATGACGTCACCTTTTATCTTGAATGCAAACTTGTTTTGAAAACGCATATAGTGTTTGACCTTGTAATGATCCTGTTGTTGATGATTCATACACGATGGTTTTGTACGGGGCATCACAATTGGTATCATAGCATTGGTTGTAGGGAATTAGGTTGCATTAGTGAGTCTAAGACCGACCCGAGTAGGATTCACTAATAGGACTAATCTACAACTTGCTAGTTTACTTGTTTCCGCTGAACTTACTGCATGCTGATGCTTACTTTTACTGCTATATGCCGTATGCTATTACATGATTTCACTACTGCATGATATTACTTGCTTTCGATTGCATGCTACTTCTGTACGATTTACTGTTATTGCCATGCTATTTACCGTTATACATGATTTAGACTGTTGGCCTAATACGTGCTTGCTTTATGACTTACAGACATGGAAAATTTATTTTTCCTTGTTCAGATGTCGGATATTCCACCTGCTATCATTTTGGGCAGTTCAGACACTTCAGCCACCTCACCTGCCACTATTGCCGATCCCCCGATCCCGTCAGCAACACACTCTAGTGACCCAGGCGCTTCGACTTCCGGAGCTAGCAGTCATGCGCCTGTCCCAGTGGCTACTTCCGACGGAGCTCAGGACCCCCCGGAGATTCCAGCTCCATCTGCCCCAGGACCCTCGGGGTCACAGCCTCGCTCAGGTGATGTTGTAATTCACGCGGAATTTGGGGATGGTCCATTCCATAACCAGTATCGCCATTGGAGCCGACGCGCCCCTGATGGACGTCTTGTGCCTATTCCACCTGATGTGGTAGCGTGGGGGTACGTGATAGTACTATATTTTACTACGAAATACGTTACAAATTACACAAGTTTTAATTATTTATTTTCGAATGGGATATACCTAAACCTTGCTACAACACTATAGGCAGTGTACCTAATCGTACAGTAGTGTAGTTTTTAGTAAGTCCGGTTCGTTCCACAGGGAGCGGGCTTATTGCACACTATATTTTTAAACAATTATATTTGTACATAATATATTATATTAATAATATATAAAAGGGGGTTTACCGTTTAATGACCGGTTTGTCGATTTTATATTTTAAGCGAAGCGTAAATTAAATGACGATATTTAACCAATATAAAATAAATAACAATAATTAAAATGACAATAAATAAAAGTACGAGGAAATATGAAATAAAATATATTATGCTTATTTAAACTTCCGTAACTATGATGTTTGATGTTTTGATTTTAATTTATTGTCCTGGGTTAATTGTCCTTTGTCCTGGATGTATTTGAAACCTATCTGGTTTTTGTCCACAATAGTTCATCGATCATAATTATAAAATGCTCGGCAAATTTAACCTTATGCCCGAAGTCAAATATTCCAACTAACTGGGGATTCGAACTGTAACAAGATCTTAATACTTTGTTTAATGAATACACCAGGTTATCGACTGTGTGTAATCCAAGGTTTTAATACTTTGTTAACAATTACACCAATTACCCTTGAATGTAATCCACCCCTGTTTTAATGAGTCCATTGACTATTAATCCATCCCCGTGTTCGGTCAAATGAACAATTATTAGTATTTATAGATATCCCGCCCATCGTGTCCGATCGAGCGTATGTGGTTATTTATATCTACGTCAAATTGTAAATCTCTATATTAATTTAATGAGGTATCATTTAGTTAATATAAATCCCATTAATAGCCCATAGTCTAATTTCCACAAGTGTCGTTCTTTTGTCCAAACCCCAATTATGGTACAAAGCCCAATAACCACATCTTTAATATTTAGCCCAACATCATAATTACTTCTGCTCAAATAAGCATAATAATAACTTAGTTACGAGACATTAATTTAAAAAGGAGAACATAATTTACATTGAGTATTTATCGCGTAGTGTTACACGGACAGAATTTCGACTTCAAAAACCCGTAAAATAACCTTTACATAACCCAAACTAATCTAATATAAAACTAACATATACTATATATATATATATATATATATATATATATATATATATATATATATATATATATATATTTATTTATTTATTTATTATATATTACAGAGTATTATTATTATTATGTATATATATATTTTTTTAAAACTGCAGAAGCTCGTGGCCTTTTATAGGCATTTTGGAATCTGGCTGCTCCGCAAGTCGTGGAGTTTTTGGCCTTCAAACTCCGCGAGTCGTGGAGTTTGATTTTTCAGCTCACAATTTTTTGGATCTTAGCTTGTTGACGTAATTAAATAATAATATAATATATAAATAATTTTAAGAATTATTTAAATATTATATTTTATTTATGTGCATAGTTGACTTGTAATTTTTGCACCGTTGCGTCACGCGTTGAGAGTTGACTCATGTCCCGGTTCCGGATTTTCGAACGTCCTTTCGTATAATTTAATATCTTGTACTTTGCGTTTCGTAACTTGTACTTTTGTCATTTTTAGACGTTTCTTATCAATAAATTGAACCACTTAGATTGTATCTTGTACATTTGAGCTTTTTGGTCATTTGCGTCTTCAAATCATCGTTTTCGCCTTTTGTCTTCGCACTTATTTAATATAAACGATTACAACTTAAAATAGGACAATTACAACTAAATAATTTACATATTGGGAGGATATTGCTACTAAATATATGTTCATTTGGAGCACTATCAAATATCCCCACACTTGAACGTTGCTTGTCCTCAAGCAATACATAACTTGAAATAATATAATATATCACACGAATCACTTCTTTATTCTTCACACTTTATACATCAGTGATTTTGAGATGGCGGTATAAACAATGATAGTAACGATAGAACCATGGTTAAAGGTGGGTGTGCCATCCACAGTTGCCTCGGGTTTGGGTCAACGACACTTGCAATCAAATAGCCGATTTACTTTTGGTTTCCAAAGCAAAGTGCACATTTGAAAGGCGGTTTACAGTCCCACATGACTATGAAAATGTAGATCCTTAAGGAAATTGGATCTTTATGAAAATATTTGATCATTTGAAAATTCAATCTAGCTTTTACCCTAGATAAGTTTTCCGGAATAACCCTTCACCGGTGCTGCAAAATATTTTTGTGGGTTTTGTGGGTTTCAGATTTGAAAATTTTAGCTCAAAACTTACGGTTTTGTGTCACCCACTTGCTAACCTTGTATTAGGAAAGTAACACGTCCAGTATACTTGCTCCGCATATTACCTTTCGGTAAACTACCGTCCGGTTGTAAAGGAAAGCGTTGAACAAGCAACTGTTAAGGCAATGTCCCGTGACTTGCTTTTGATTATGGTCTATAATGTGTCGGACGCAATTACTATCCTTTGTAGGAGCAATAGTAAAGCTCACCCTTATAATTTTTCGGTCTGGCACAAGGTCCTGTCTTCGACCATGCTATGCAACCACCGTTCTTACGGTTGACACCCGATTTGGTTCAGGTGACCTAATGAATTCCAGGTGAATTCCTAGGATTTTACGTTCAATGTTAATGAACGCATTGAAAATAGGTTTTCAGAAAACAAATCGGTTTGTAATTTTTGATCAAAATATTTTCTCGTTCAAGCTAGAGTTTAGATATCATTAAATTCCATGAGTTTGAATTCTCAATCTTTAAGGTCAATCTCAAGGATTGAGTAATATCAGTCTTAAAAGCTGATTTTTGATCTTTTAAGGAGATTATCCTTTCTGGGGATCTGATTCATTAGTCTTATCAAGCTAATTTGCACGGTGCCCCCCATTGTACGAGATAAATCCTTCTCATGGTTAGGATAAATCTGACCACTTGGCGACCCTGTTTGATGCTGAGGTCCGTGGATTTCCTGCTGATTTTAGAGATGACTTTTCTAGATTTTTCGTCAACCTACAGCTGGTCTGGACGACAACTTCATGACCTAAATCAAGAAGCGCGTTTCTTTTTCGGAAGACTTTACTTCCTTTTAATGATGGAATTGATTCATCGTGTAGATCCATCTTTTCTTTCAAATATATTACAGTAAATCGGGTAAAACTGATTAAAATCGTCCAAAACAAAAGTACCTGCAATAACTTTACAGAAATATGTGATAGATAGTTTTTAATTGAATAACTTGGTACATTCTCCCCACACTTAGTTTCTTTCTTTGCCTTTTTATTCTCCTTTATTCCATTTTAAATGAATTCAATCGTTTTAGGGTGTTTCTCAATTTATGTCCTTTCCGAGGTAACGATAATTTCGGTATTAACACCTAGTTTTCATCATTCATAAATATGTATAAACATGATTTTGACTTCATTTAGTTGAAAATTTTTCAAATTTTCTCAAAATTTGGCAAATAAACTAAGTGCAAACCCGAGAGAATTTATAACCCTTCCCCACACTTGAGATCATGCAATGCCCTCATTTGCATGAAATCAGACTATAATTATAAATTCATGAGGGTGATTAGTGTAGAAAAGTAATTAAAAATACCCAGTTTGTAATTACAAAGCTCGTCGAATGATAGATGGCGCGCCTCATCGTTCATTCCTTCTTGTTTTATCACACATATTTTTCTTCAAAAACGGTTGTTTTTCTGAACTGTTTGCTAATCTTTAAAATGCGTCTTTTACCCTAATTTATTATGCATGTTTATTAACGAGTTATGCACTAACCCGAACCCCTAATTTAACGTTAAGTGGGGTTAAACATCCCCACACTTAGCTGACGACATGTGAAGTCGGTAGAATAAGTTCCACGAATTAAAATAGTGAGCCAGTTATTTACATCTCGGGTGGTATATATTATATCAATGGGTTTAAAGTTTAGACCCACCCGATCGTCACTACTTAATTCTTTTTTAAGTGTAGCTTTTAGTAAATGGATATGTCTCTTTTCTGGTTCTTGGTCAAATGGATCGATATACACCGACATACATATTTCTATAGGGTGGACAATTCCTAATATTTCCTTCCTTTTATTCTCAGGATCAAAGTTTTCACCTCTATTACCCAATTGGGTGAAATTCGAGGTGTCATTATCTATTACAGTTCGTAGTTCATTTCCGGTGGATGACTCGTCTATTGAGAATATTGGGTTGGAAGGTTGTGGAATGGTGAAGTTCGGTTTGGCCTCGGGGGTAAAATTTTCAACGTTATCGTATTCCCAAGAGTACCAATTTGTCACCCTTACTTCTTCTTTATCCATTGATGGATCGATGATTTCGTCGGTAGAGGCTAATGTGTCGATATGTTGTGAAATTGGTAAGATTGAATAAAAAGTATCGTCGGGATAGTTGGTGATTTCGGAGCTCTCGAATTCATCAAAATTCGATGATATGAGATTTTCTTGCGCACGACTCCTCAGATCAACAGGTGTGTAGTCTGATAGAGTTTCAGCTTGCCGGTTTACAAACTCTCTCATTTGTTCATTTTGAGCATTGAGTTCTTCGAGTTTGATTTTCATATTGTCTAATAAATTTTCAGACACGTAATTTTCCTCGTCTACTGGTTGTTGAGTTTGAAAATATTCTTGGGAATAATTCCAATTTGAATTGTATTCTTCATAATCATTCCATTCAGGTTCCGTGGGTGCGTAATTTTCCATAGGAACGTAATAATAACATTCCCATGTTGAGTGATAATCTCCACAGATTTCACAACCAGTTATTGTTTCGTCATTCGTGATCCAAGATTGACCGAACGAATTGTCATCAACACCCGTTTGAGAGTATTGATTTAATTGATTTTGGATATCAAAAAGAGTTTCCATAGCCTTGTTTTCAAAATTTTTCATTTTATTGCGATGGCCAAATTTTAGCTACAATGTGGTGCATTTACTAATTATCCTATTAGTTATAAAAATAGAAAAACTTATATAAGTTGTCCAATTAATAGACTTTTCTGCTTTTGCCCACGTTTCGAATAGCCAAAAGATGTAGCAGGGAGCCAGAACCCTTTAAATCGGAAGCTCAAAACTCAGCCACTAACAAATCCAACTATTACTACGAAGCAGAAAATTGTCAACGTCCATTAATTTAACCACTTAAATTATTTTTCTTTCCGTTTGAGATATTAGATAAGAAATAGAGAAAATTTCTAAGTCCTAAAAACTAAAGCGTCGAGAAATAAGAAAGAAAAAGAATGCGCGTCGAAAAACGTCGAAAAATAAAAATAAGAAAATAGCGCGTCGTAACTTAAAAGTCTAAAAATTAAATCTAAAAAGTTGCGCCTAAAGGTCTAAAGGTAAATGCAATTTTATTTAGAAAACGGCAATTACTTAAAGGCACTAAAATCTATTTAAAACTAAAGCGAAAAACGGCGTCGCAAAATTCCAAAGTGCCTAAATCTTAATCTCAAGAAAAAGCAGTTAAGGGATTTTACGGCAAAGCCTAAAAAAAAAAACTAGAAATAAAAATAAACTACGGCAAAAACTAATCTTAAAACTAATTACGAACGAATAAACGATAAAAATACAAATTATAATTAAAATGATAAAAATACAAATTTTATAAAAATATTATTTTTATATTATATTTTATAAAAGTATTAATTTAAATATATATTTAATAATACTAATTAATATTTAAAATACAAATTAATTTAAAAACTAAAACTAAATATTAATATTAAATATAAACCTAATTAAGTTTTAATAATAATAATTAAATTATACTCGTAATAAATGCCAAATTAGGGTTCTGGGTGCGTCTGTCAGGGCGGCTCCGCGAGTCGTGGAGTTTTAAGCCTGCAAACTCCGCGAGTCGTGGAGTTTGAAAAACGTGTTTTTTTTTTAAATTTTATATTGTTTTTCTAAAAATATATAAATATATTTATACAAAAATAAATTAAAAATATAGCGTTTCGCCGAGTCCCCGGCAGCGGCGCCAAAAACTTGATGTGGTAGCGTGGGGGTACGTGATAGTACTATATTTTACTACGAAATACGTTACAAATTACACAAGTTTTAATTATTTATTTACGAATGGGATATACCTAAACCTTGCTACAACACTATAGGCAGTGTACCTAATCGTACAGTAGTGTAGTTTTTAGTAAGTCCGGTTCGTTCCACAGGGAGCGGGCTTATTGCACACTATATTTTTAAACAATTATATTTGTACATAATATATTATATTAATAATATATAAAAGGGGGTTTACCGTTTAATGACCGGTTTGTCGATTTTATATTTTAAGCGAAGCGTAAAGTAAATGACGATATTTAACCAATATAAAATAAATAACAATAATTAAAATGACAATAAATAAAAGTACGAGGAAATATGAAATAAAATATATTATGCTTATTTAAACTTCCGTAACTATGATGTTTGACGTTTTGATTTTAATTTATTGCCCTGGGTTAATTGTCCTTTGTCCTGGATGTATTTGAAACCTATCTGGTTTTTGTCCACAATAGTTCATCGATCATAATTATAAAATGCTCGGCAAATTTAACCTTATGCCCGAAGTCAAATATTCCAACTAACTGGGGATTCGAACTGTAACAAGGTCTTAATACTTTGTTTAATGAATACACCAGGTTATCGACTGTGTGTAATCCAAGGTTTTAATACTTTGTTAACAATTACACCAATTACCCTTGAATGTAAACCACCCCTATTTTAATGAGTCCATTGACTATTAATCCATCCCCGTGTCCGGTCAAATGAACAATTATTAGTATTTATAGATATCCCGCCCATCGTGTCCGATCGAGCGTATGTGGTTATTTATATCTACGTCAAATTGTAAATCTCTATATTAATTTAATGAGGTATCATTTAGTTAATATAAATCTCATTAATAGCCCATAGTCTAATTTTCACAAGTGTCGTTCTTTTGTCCAAACTCCAATTATGGTACAAAGCCCAATAACCACATCTTTAATATTTAGCCCAACATCATAATTACTTCGGCTCAAATAAGCATAATAATAACTTAGTTACGAGACATTAATTTAAAAAGGAGAACATAACTTACATTGAGTATTTATCGCGTAGTGTTACACGGACAGAATTTCGACTTCAAAAACCCGTAAAATAACCTTTACATAACCCAAACTAATCTAATATAAAACTAACCTATACTATATATATATATATATATATATATATATATATATATATATATATATATATATATATATATATATATATATATATATATATATATATATATATATATATATATATATATATATATATATATATATATATATATATATATATATATATATATATATATATTTATTTATTTATTATATATTACAGAGTATTATTATTATTATGTATATATATATTTTTTTTAAACTGCAGAAGCTCGTGGCCTTTTATAGGCATTTTGGAATCTGGATGCTCCGCGATTCGTGGAGTTTTTGGCCTTCAAACTCCGCGAGTCGTGGAGTTTGATTTTTCAGCTCACAATTTTTTGGATCTTAGCTTGTCGACGTAATTAAATAATAATATAATATATAAATAATTTTAAGAATTATTTAAATATTATATTTTATTTATGTGCATAGTTGACTTGTAATTTTTGCACCGTTGCGTCGCGCGTTGAGAGTTGACTCATGTCCCGGTTCCGGATTTTCGAACGTCCTTTCGTATAATTTAATATCTTGTACTTTGCGTTCCGCAACTTGTACTTTTGTCATTTTTAGACGTTTCTTATCAATAAATTGAACCACTTAGATTGTATCTTGTACATTTGAGTTTTTTGGTCATTTGCGTCTTCAAATCGTCGTTTGCGCATTTTGTCTTCGCACTTATTTAATATAAACGATTACAACTTAAAATAGGACAATTACAACTAAATAATTTACATATTGGGAGGATATTGCTACTAAATATATGTTCATTTGGAGCACTATCACCACCCTTCAGATATCGACAGATGATGGCCGCCCGAGGAGAGCCAGTACAGCCTCCCGTGCAGCCACCTCCACACGATTCAGATGATCCTTCATCCGATGATTCATCCACAGACGACTAGAGTGACGATGACTCTGACGAGGAGGACCCCGATGATGCACCCGTTCAGCCACCCTACACCCCGCCGAAGAAGCGGTATCGCTTCGACGGTACCATTATTCCGGGGATCAACGGAGGTCGAGCATTCACTGACGCATTTGGTCGGCATCGTAGGGTTACCGCCCGTAAGCGGCTTGTGCCGTATCCTGCTGATCCTTTCATCCGTAAGTCTTACCGTCTCGCAGCCTCTACTTCTGGAGCAGGACCGTCAGCACCGCCAGCTCCACCAGCACCACCCGTACTGACTGCACCGCCTGTCCCACCCACTCCCTCTGTCGAGGAACTGATGAGGGATGTGGAGATCCTCCGTGCTCGGGTAACTGAGCTCGAGGACCAGATGTCCCATGTATTGGACATCCTACACCCACCATCACCTTAGGGCTTTTGTAGTAGATTTCTTTATGTAATCTAGTTGTAGTTTTATGTTTCACTTATGTATTGTACGAACTTATACCGATGTATGTAACTTATTTTTATTAATGAATGGAACTTTGCTTTATTTAATTCTTGCACGATGTTCTATTTACGTTACGGTATGATGATTCTGTGGTATTTGTACCTAGATGCGTTATTTAATAACATGTGATTCCATGTTGGTTACCATATACTGTATTATTACTATTTGAATACTGGATTTTGACTGAGTCAAAATTTTTGTTTAGAACACCATGGCCAACGGACGATCAACATTGAAATGTCCCGTTCTTATTAATTAAAAACGTTCCATATTAATTGATTTCGTTGCGAGGTTTTGACCTCTATATGAGACGTTTTTCAAAGACTGCATTTATTTTAGAACAAACCATAACCTTTATTTCATCAATAAAGGTTTAAAAAACTTTACGTAGATTATCAAATAATGATAATCTAAAATATCCTGTTTACACACGACCATTACATAATGGTTTACAATACAAATATGTTACAACAAAATAAGTTTCTTGAATGCAGTTTTTACACAATATCATACAAGCATGGACTCCAAATCTCGTCCTTATTTAAGTATGCGACAGCGGAAGCTCTTAATAATCACCTGAGAATAAACATGCTTAAAACGTCAACAAAAATGTTGGTGAGTTATATTTTTAACCTATATATATCAAATCATAATAATAGACCACAAGATTTCATATTTCAATACACATCCCATACATAGAGATAAAAATCATTCATATGGTGAACACCTGGTAACCGACATTAACAAGATGCATATATAAGAATATTCCCATCATTCCGGGACACCCTTCGGATATGATATAAATTTCGAAGTACTAAAGCATCCGGTACTTTGGATGGGGTTTGTTAGGCCCAATAGATCTATCTTTAGGATTCGCGTCAATTAGGGTGTCTGTTCCCTAATTCTTAGATTACCAGACTTAATAAAAAGGGGCATATTCGATTTCAATAATTCAACCATAGAATGTAGTTTCACGTACTTGTGTCTATTTTATAAATCATTTATAAAACCTGCATGTATTCTCATCCCAAAAATATTAGATTTTAAAAGTGGGACTATAACTCACTTTCACAGATTTTTACTTCGTCGGGAAGTAAGACTTGGCCACTGGTTGATTCACGAACCTATAACAATATATACATATATATCAAAGTATGTTCAAAATATATTTACAACACTTTTAATATATTTTGATGTTTTAAGTTTATTAAGTCAGCTGTCCTCGTTAGTAACCTACAACTAGTTGTCCACAGTTAGATGTACAGAAATAAATTGATAAATATTATCTTGAATCAATCTACGACCCAGTGTATACGTATCTCAGTATTGATCACAACTCAAACTATATATATTTTGGAATCAACCTCAACACTGTATAGCTAACTCCAACATTCACATATAGAGTGTCTATGGTTGTTCCGAAATATATATAGATGTGTCGACATGATAGGTTGAAACATTGTATACGTGTCTATGGTATCTCAAGATTACATAATATACAATACAAGTTGATTAAGTTATGGTTGGAATAGATTTGTTACCAATTTTCACGTAGCTAAAATGAGAAAAATTATCCAATCTTGTTTTACCCATAACTTCTTCATTTTAAATCCGTTTTGAGTGAATCAAATTGCTATGGTTTCATATTGAACTCTATTTTATGAATCTAAACAGAAAAAGTATAGGTTTATAGTCGGAAAAATAAGTTACAAGTCGTTTTTGTAAAGGTAGTCATTTCAATCGAAAGAACGACGTCTAGATGACCATTTTAGAAAACATACTTGCACTTTGAGTTTAACCATAATTTTTGGATATAGTTTCATGTTCATAATAAAAATCATTTTCTCAGAATAACAACTTTTAAATCAAAATTTATCATAGTTTTTAATTAACTAACCCAAATTAGCCCGCGGTGTTACTACGACGGCGTAAATCCGGTTTTACGGTGTTTTTCGTGTTTCCAGGTTTTAAATCATTAAGTTAGCATATCATATAGATATAAAACATGTGTTTAGTTGATTTTAAAAGTCAAGTTAGAAGGATTAACTTTTGTTTGCGAACAAGTTTAGAATTAACTAAACTATGTTCTAGTGATTACAAGTTTAAACCTTCGAATAAGATAGCTTTATATGTATGAATCGAATGATGTTATGAACATCATTACTACCTTAAGTTCCTTGGATAAACCTACTGGAAAAGAGAAAAATGGATCTAGCTTCAACGGATCCTTGGATGGCTCGAAGTTCTTGAAGCAGAATCATGACACGAAAACAAGTTCAAGTAAGATCATCACTTGAAATAAGATTGTTATAGTTATAGAAATTGAACCAAAGTTTGAATATGATTATTACCTTGTATTAGAATGATAACCTACTGTAAGAAACAAAGATTTCTTGAGGTTGGATGATCACCTTACAAGATTGGAAGTGAGCTAGCAAACTTGAAAGTATTCTTGATTTTATGTAACTAGAACTTGTAGAATTTATGAAGAACACTTAGAACTTGAAGATAGAACTTGAGAGAGATCAATTAGATGAAGAAAATTGAAGAATGAAAGTGTTTGTAGGTGTTTTTGGTCGTTGGTGTATGGATTAGATATAAAGGATATGTAATTTTGTTTTCATGTAAATAAGTCATGAATGATTACTCATATTTTTGTAATTTTATGAGATATTTCATGCTAGTTGCCAAATGATGGTTCCCACATGTGTTAGGTGACTCACATGGGCTGCTAAGAGCTGATCATTGGAGTGTATATACCAATAGTACATACATCTAAAAGCTGTGTATTGTACGAGTACGAATACGGGTGCATACGAGTAGAATTGTTGATGAAACTGAACGAGGATGTAATTGTAAGCATTTTTGTTAAGTAGAAGTATTTTGATAAGTGTATTGAAGTCTTTAAAAAGTGTATAAATACATATTAGAACACTACATGTATATACATTTTAACTGAGTCGTTAAGTCATCGTTAGTCGTTACATGTAAGTGTTGTTTTGAAACCTTTAGGTTAACGATCTTGTTAAATGTTGTTAACCCAATGTTTATAATATCAAATGAGATTTTAAATTATTATATTATCATGGTATTATCATGTATGAATATCTCTTAATATGATATATATACATTAAATGTCTTTACAACGATAATCGTTACATATATGTCTCGTTTAAAAATCATTAAGTTAGTAGTCTTGTTTTTACATATGTAGTTCATTGTTAATATACTTAATGATATGTTTACTTATCATAGTATCATGTTAACTATATATATATATATATATATATATATATATATATATATATATATATAGTTAACATATATATATATATATATATATATATATCCATATATATGTCATCATATAGTTTTTACAAGTTTTAACGTTCGTGAATCACCGGTCAACTTGGGTGGTCAATTGTCTATATGAAACATATTTCAATTAATCAAGTTTTAACAATTTTGATTGCTTAACATGTTGAAAACATTTAATCATGTAAATATCAATCTCAATTAATATATATAAACATGGAAAAGTTCGGGTCACTACAAACATCAACCCCTACCGCAGCCCAAATCGAGGAGATGATTGCCGAAAGGGTAGCCGCAGCCATTGCGGAAATGCAACCCTAAGCTCCACCGCCACCGGTTATTCAACCTATTCGTAATGGGTGCAAGTACAAAGAGTTCCAAAGCTGCAAACCTCATAACTTCAGTGGAATAGAGGGACCGGTTGTTCTCACTAGATGGTTCGAGAAGTTAAAATCTATGTTTCGAGTTAGTAACTGTTCAGAGGAGAATAAGACCAAGTTTGATTCATGCACGCTGTCTGATGGCACGCTAACGTGGTGGAACACATTGGCACAAGAAAAAGGTATTGATGAGGCATTTGCTACCCCATGGGAGGAATTCAAAGGGGCCCTGATTGAGGAATATTGCCCTAGGACCGAGATCCAGAAGATGGAGATGGAATTCATGCAGTTAAAGGCCGTTGGGAACGACCTTGATGGTTACAACATTAGATTTTTGGAACTAGCCCTGATGTGTCCTACCATGGTTACCCTGGAATTCAAGCGTATGGAAAGGTACTTCTGGGGACTTCCTAAGAGCATTAAGGTAAACGTCACCTCGTCCAAACCACCCAATGTCCCGGGGGCGATGCGCATGGCGCATACTTTAATGAATCAAATCATCATCGATGAACCGGAGAAGTCTAAGTCTGAAGCGGGTACTAGTGAGAAGCGCAAATGGGATAACAACAGGGGAAAGACCTATGATCAAAACCCGACGAAGCGACATAAGGGTTTCAGAGGAAACAACAACGGTGGAAACCCCAATCCGAACACCAACTCAAACCCGAACTACAAGGGAACCCTACCACAATGCAAGAGGTGCTACAAGCACTATACTGGGTATTGTAACGTTGTTTGTGAAAATTGCCAACGGACTGGGCATATCGGGAAGGACTGCAAGGTTACCACTTTGAATGTGAAGGCGAACCCCAATGGACCGAAAAAGTGCTATGAATGCGGACAGACGGGCCATTTCAGAAATGCGTGTCCAAACAAGCGAAAAGAGGGCGGACCACCCCGTGGTAGAGCTTTCAACTTTAATGCAAGGGATGCACGCGATAATCCCGACTTGGTGACAGGTATATTCACTATCAACAACTTATTAGCTTCTTTCCTATTTGATACTGGTGCCGATAGAAGTTATGTATGTAGACATTTTTGCGATAAGATTAATTGGTCATTAGTCCCGTTGAAAGAGTGTATGCTTGTCGAGGTCGCCAATGGAAAACTTGAGAAAGTTGACCATATTAGTCGAGGAGCTATTATCAACATAGCTGGTGCAGATTTCGAAATTGATTTTATACCTATCAAATTGGGAAGTTTTGACGTGATCGTCAGTATGGATTGGTTGACCAAGGTAAAGGCCGATATTATCTGTGGAGATAAAGCTCTTTGCATACCGCGAGGAGACGGTGAACCACTGATCATTTACGGAGAGAGATGTACCTCGAAGCTGAACCTCATTAGTTACGTGAAAGAATAAAAGATTATGAAGAAGGAACGTCTTGCTGTCCTAGCGCATGTGAAAATGGTAGAAACTGAGGTGAAGAGCGTGAACGATGTTCGAATTGTGAACGAATTTTTTGATGTCTTCCCTGAAGAATTGCCTGGATTACCGCCGCCAAGAGCAGTAGAGTTTCAGATTGATTTAGTGCCAGGAGCAGCACCTGTAGCTCGCGCACCTTATAGACTCGCACCTTCCGAGATGCAAGAATTACAGAGTCAACTACAAGAGCTACTTGACCGTGGATTTATCCAACCAAGTTTCTCGCCTTGGGGCGCACCTGTGTTGTTTGTGAAGAAGAAGGATGGATCCTTCCGTATGTGTATCGACTACCGTGAACTCAACAAATTGACGATCAAGAATCGGTATCCTCTTCCCCGCATTGACGATCTTTTTGATCAACCACAAGGATCGAGCGTTTACTCAAAGATCAATTTGCGATCCGGTTATCACCAGTTGAGGGTGAAGGAAAGTGACGTGATGAAAACTGCATTCAGAACCCGTTATGGTCATTATGAGTTTCTCGTGATGCCGTACGGATTGACCAACGCACCTGCTGTATTTATGGACCTCATGAATCGTGTCTGCAAGCCATACCTGGATAAGTTTGTTATCATCTTCATAGATGATATCCTCATCTACTCTAAGAGCGAAGAAGAGCATGAGCAACACCTCCGACTAGTACTTGAACTCTTGAGACAAGAGTAACTTTACGCCAAATTCTCCAAGTGTGAATTTTGGCTGAAGGAAGTCCAATTTCTGGGCCAATGTTGTAGCTGACGCTTTAAGCAGAAAGGAGAGGATGGAACCTCTTCGTGTTAGGGCTCTGAACATAACCATCCATTCAAATCTCAACAGCCAGATCCGAGTAGCCCAAGATGAGGCTCTCAAGAAGGAGAACATATCTCACGAACATTTGAACATACTTGTCTCTCGATTCGAGGTTAGGGAGACTGGACTCCGATGTTATGCCGGAAGAATTTGGGTACCTCTTTATGGAGATCTACGGAACCTTATACTTGATGAAGCCCACAAATCGAGATATTCGATTCATCTCGGGGCGGGAAAAATGTACCACGACCTTAAAGAACAGTATTGGTGGCCGAATCTTAAGAAGGACGTTGCGACTTATGTTGGTAAGTGTTTGACTTGTTCAAAAGTTAAAGCCGAGCATCAGAGGCCCTCTGGATTGCTTCAACAACCGAAAATCCCACAATGGAAGTGGGAAAGGATAACAATGGATTTCATCACCAAGCTACCAAAGACGGTGGGCGGATACGATACGATTTGGGTTATTGTTGACCGACTTACTAAATCTGCACACTTCTTGGCTATGAAGGAAACGGATACGATGGATAGACTTGCTCAACTATACATCAAAGAGGTTGTATCTCATCATGGTGTACCTTTATCGATCATCTCAGATCGCGATCCCCGTTTTGCTTCTAGATTTTGGCGTTCTTTACAAGAAGCCATGGGAACCCGTCTCGACATGAGTACTACTTATCACCCACAGACCGACGGGCAAAGTGAACGGACTATTCAGACCTTGGAAGACATGTTGCGTGCATGTGTCATTGATTTCGGAAAGGCCTGGGAAAGGCATTTGCTGTTAGCCGAATTCTCGTACAACAACAGTTACCACTCGAGCATTAATGCCGCACCTTTTGAAGCATTGTATGGCCGTAAGTGCCGATCTCCTATTTGTTGGGCCGAAGTAGGCGAAAAGCAACTCACCGGACCCGAGGTAGTCCATGAAACAACAGAGAAGATTGCTCAGATTCAAGCTAGACTTAAGGCTGCTCGTGACCGTCAAAAGAGTTATGCCGATCGTAAACGTAAAGACTTTGAATTCAACGTCGGTGACCATGTAATGTTGAAGGTTGCACCTTGGAAAGGTGTGATTCGTTTTGGAAAACGTGGAAAGTTGAACCCACGATACATTGGTCCTTTTGAAATCTTGGAACGTGTTGGACCCTTTGCTTACCGTTTGGATCTACCAGCACAATTGAGCTCAGTTCATCCTACCTTTCACGTGTCAAACTTGAAGAAGTGTCTTGCTGCACCCGAACTTATCATACCACTTGAGGAACTTACAATTGATGACAAACCTCACTTTGTGGAAGAACCTGTTGAAATTATGGATCGTGAGATCAAAACTTTGAAACACAACAAGATTCCGATCGTCCGAGTACGATGGACTGCCAAACGAGGACCTGAGTTTACCTGGGAGCGAGAGGATCAAATGATGCAAAAGTATCCTCACCTTTTCCCAACTCTTCCATCTACCTCAGCTTAAATTTCCGGACGAAATTTTCTTTAACAGGTGGGTAATGTAACGACCCTGGATTTTTCAACGTTTATTTATTAATAATGTTTATTATTAATACTTGTGATTAAATGAATGTATTGTTTATATACATTTACTTGTTACCATGATTGCCCGTACTTGACTTTAAATGCCCGAAACGTCTTTGTGACACACGAAACTATCACGAATAATATTTTAGAGTATTATTTACATTCATGATTAAGTTTTATTAATCATTTTGATTAACTAAGGTTATTAGTTGATTACTTGGGCCTTTATTAGTGTTATTGGACTTTTACTTATTAATTACTTGAAATTGGGCTTGATTAATGTTAATGGACTCTTGAATGTGGACTTATAAGCCCACCCTACATCTTAATGAACTAACTAGCCCATTCTTACTTGTAAGTATCACTTTATGGATCAACTAGTTAGTTTAACTTTGTAAAGAATCTAGTTACAACATATTCCCCATGCATGCACCCTTATTAACCAACCTTTTAAGCCTTACATACTAGTGACTAGTGGACCAATTTCTTTCCCTTGATTCCTTGTTTGGCCGTCAGCCTAGGTAGTAGAACAAGGGTGTTTTTGTTCCAATTTTTCTTATTAGTTCACTAACATTTTACTCTCATTTTCTCTCACACACAATACTTGCATTTTCTCTCATTTCTTTCTCTTATTCTCTCTAAATATTGTAAGTAACTTGAAGCTTTTCTTCCCTTTCTTTCCTTCTAAAAACCGTATCAATATCATCATCATTTGTTTGTTGTCTACTTGTTCCTTGTTGTTTAATTACTTACTTATTGTTTGTTACTTACTAATTATCAAGAATCAAACTTGCTAGTTTGTTCTTCATTTATCTTGTATTTATAAGAACATAAGAGAGCTTAAAATTTCTAGTTTATGCTCTACATTTAAAGTTTTAAAAGATCAAAGTTCATGTGTTGAAAGCATACTTGTGATTCATGAGGTAAACTTTAAAGTTTACTTCCTTAAAGATCAAGACTTAGGCTTGACTCTTTAAAGTATGAAACCCATGAACTTATTAACTTGTTTATTTAGTTTAATACTTCATTTACTTGCACTTTAATTTCATGTTTGTTGGTTTAAATGGTCAAGTATTACAAGTTAGTCTTGATCTCATACTTTCTTGAACTAAAGTTAACTTTGAAAGTTCAAGAACATGTAAGTAAGATTTCTTTAACTATAACTTTGTACACTTATGTTAGATCTAGACTTTTGGGTCTAGGATCTTCAAGATCTAACTAAGAACTATGTTCTACAACTTAAGATCTTGATTTCATAAGTTTACTTTCAAGTTTGCAACTTATTATTAGTTTTAAAGTTCATGTATGTGTTAGATCTAAGACCTTGATGTAACTTTGGTTCATCAAACTTCATACAACTCTTAAGTGAGTTGTGCTACATGTCTTAGACTTACACTTGTGTCATAATAGTCAAAACTTGGTTAATATTACTTTTATAGTTCATGTATGTGTCGGATCTAAGACTTTGATGTAACTTTGGTTCATCAAAACACTTGCAACACTTAAATGAGTTGTGCTACATGTCTTGGACTTATACAAGTGTTATGATGGTGAAACATTGGTCAAGATGATGTAAACACATCAACGAGTTGTACACTTGAAGCTATATGCATCAAGGATGAGGACCGTGATTAGCATCGAGTACCAAGAACTCCCGGAACCTACTGTTTTACTGTTTCTGTGTCTGAACCATACGACCTGGGCTACTGTAAAGATGATTTTCTGATAGCTCTGTTCGATTAGATAATTTTTCATTTAGGACTCGTCTTAATCCGAGTTACGGTTTAGGATTTATGGCCCTCCGATCGTCCCTATGTCCTTTTAACGTTGTGCTGAAAATTCTGACCTACTCACACTTAGACCGTCGCCACGGTCAAACGAAGACGAGTTTGCTTCTGGGATTTTTACCACAACTAAAGGACTCATATACGTAGCCATGGTCACTGGTCTCACCTTATTTCAGTAGGTGTAGAGGCCGTGGTGACTGATCGAACTCAGCCTTTGTTTTAAACTATTTCATGAACGAAACTTGTTTTACACCTTTTGTTTGATGATGAATGATGATGACCTTTAAGACCTTATTTACATACATTTAAACCTTTTGGGACGTTTTACTGACTTAGTACTATTTGATTTAGGTTGAGGACTTTCCGGACCTACACACTTGCTTATTTCCCGAGTCATTACTTACCGCTACTTTATCATTGTGAGTTATAGCATTCCCTTTTTACTTTAACTATTTTGGGAACTGAGAATACATGCGCATTTTACGTTTTACATACTAGGCACGAGTACTTAAACTTATATATGTGTGAGTTATACAACGGCATAAATATTCCCTTTAGCTCAGTAACGTTTAGTCATTGGTTTTTGAACCGGTGAACACGAATCTTAGATATGGATCCATAGGGTTTGACATCCCCACTCGGGCTAGTCGCGCTAGCATTTAACGAGTGTTTAATACTTCGTAAACATACGCACTTGCCAAGTGTACTTTCAGGGGGTATAAACGTTAAGTTAGTTACCAAGTGCCCACGGATAACATATACTTTATCTTACTGTTTTGAAACGTTCTTTGTAGCACTGAAATCTCGTGGCCTACCTTACATACTGTTATACTTAAACTATAGCTCACCAACCTTTGTGTTGACGTTTTTAAGCATGTTTTTCTCAGGTGCTTAAGGTTGCTTCCGCTGTGTACTAGTCTTGCTGTAGACACCCGATGCTTTAGAGATGTCACCGCATGAACTACTTTATCTTGCATTCAAACTTAATTACTTTTGAAACTATGATTTGTAACGACATAAGGGTCACGTACTATTATCTTTGCTTCCGTTCATAGAAGCATACTTTTGATGTAAAACATTTGACGTTAGTTATGACGTCACCTTTTATCTTGAATGCAAACTTGTTTTGAAAATGCATATAGTGTTTGACCTTGTAATGATCCTGTTGTTGATGATTCGTACACGATGGTTTTGTACGGGGCATCACATTATCGATGATGAAGACGAAGATGACGTAGAAGAAGAAGACGAACAGTAGTTTTTTTTTAATTTTAATGTAATTTTACTTTTCAAATTTTAATGTAATTTTTAAATTTAATTATTGTAATGTTTTTAATTTTTAATAAAAGTTAAGTTTTATTTTAATAAATATTGTTTAGAAAAAAATAAAAAGTAATAAAAAAATATGGAAGAAAGGTGTAACTGTTGGGAGTGTTTAGTCCTGGGTTTAGTCCTGGGAAGGAAGTGCTGGTGTGGCGCTGAGGTGGCGTCTAGTCCTGGAGGACTAAGGCGAAACCATTGGAAGTGCTCTTATTGTATCTTGATTTCTATGCAATTCACACTAGCGATTATTGTATCTTGACTTCAGGGCGTAATCAACTTTTCAAGATTCGCTAAGCGACGGTGAAATTCTAGTGAGATTGTTGGAGTCGATGTTTAACTATCAAAAGAATCATGGGATTGAAATTTTCATGTTTATTTACATTAAGGCTTACATCAATTTTGTTTACTGAGCTAATCTTCGTCTTTCTTTAAGTAAAAAAACTAAAATGTGAAATTTTAATTCGGTTGCCGCAGCAATGCGCGGGCCGATCATTTTCTTGTTAGACATAAATGAAGAACATTACATTTAAATTTACATTTACAAAATTCCACATTCAATACTCCATACATCTTCAATACTCCATACATCTTCAAGTATAAATTGTTATTTTCAATGGATCTGTCAAACGAACTTGCGGGCATAGCTCAACAGTTCTCCTCATGTCCTTTGAGTTATGGGATAAGGAGAGGTCATGAGTTCGATCCTTAAGGATGACATGATTTTCTTTAAACCAATTGAACATCAATAATTGTGGTATATATTGACCCTATAGGGAGGTTTTACCGAATTCGTTCACGGACCTCTACCCGGAACACTGCCCGAATGGATGGATTCTTGGGTACCGTCGATCGGGTTGGGGTTTCCGCCCCAACGTGTGTGTTACGTGCAAATGATGAGGGTCATTGAAATAAATGATCTACTGAAGCCAAAAAATCGTCGTTAAAAAATAGATCTCTGAAACGTTTTTTTTTTTTTTTTTTTTCATTTTGAAAGTTGCTCTTTGTATATGCATAAGATTTTGTTTGTTATTAATTTTTTCCCTTAAACATATAACTATTGTCATCTGGGTTATGTTAGGCTCATTAATGTTAAATTATTTTAACTGTAACATATAGTTAGTTATCTACGCAAAAAAGCTCCCCGCACAGCGAAACACGCTAACCAAATACTTGTTTTAATTATATCTAGTCCGGGCCGGCCCGCGCGATGCGGCGGGGCTTTCGGCCGACGTATTCATATTTAACGCAGTTTTATTTACAGAAGGGGAAACGGCCCATATTTAACGCAGTTTTAGTGTTTTTTAAAATCTGTCCGGTTCGAACGTAGTTAGTTTTGTTTTGTGGATAAAATTATTTCGAGCCTAACGGTGCTGGCGGAAAAGTTTAACTTGCGGCGAGCAGGAAGATACGGGCTGTCGTTGTGTTTAGCGTTTTTTAAAAAGTGTCCGTTTTGAACGTAGTTAATATCGTTTTGTTCATAAAATTATTTTGAGTTTGATGGTGCTGTCGAAAAATTTTAACTCGCGGCGAGCGGGAAGATACGGGCTGTCGTTGTGTTTAGCGTTTTTTAAAAAGTGTCCGTTTCGAACGTAGTTAGTTTCGTTTTGTTCGTAAAAATATTTCGAGTTTAACGGAGTGCTTGGTGAAATTTAACTCGGAGCGAGGAGGAAGATACGGGCAGTCGAAGGGTTCGGGTGGAGTTTTTATTTTAATTTTGGGAATTTACATATTACCCCCCGGAGTACAGGGTATTTTCTGTAAGTTGGTTGGGGGGGGGGG
This sequence comes from Rutidosis leptorrhynchoides, assembly GCF_046630445.1. Classification (NCBI taxonomy): domain Eukaryota; kingdom Viridiplantae; phylum Streptophyta; class Magnoliopsida; order Asterales; family Asteraceae; genus Rutidosis; species Rutidosis leptorrhynchoides. The sequence goes on from NC_092333.1 coordinate 404,399,685, forward strand.
GGGTGTTTGCAGTTTTTGAGGTCAAGTTTGGTAAAATGTCGTTTTGACCAATTTTTTTGTTGGGTTTGGAGGTTAAACGACGTTTTTTCTCACGTCATTTAGTATATTAAGGGACGTTTTTTCTCACGCCATTTAGTATATTAAGGGTGGGTTAATGTAAAGTTACAACAACAGTCTATAAGTTATTTGTTGGCAAATAACACACAAAGTAGATAAAAATCCCTTAATTTTTAGTATAAATGTTATGTTATCATTACTCGTCAAGAATTGTGATGTAAATTTTCTGCTCATAAAAGAGTATATCTTAAAAACTTGAAACTAGGAATAAAGTGACATATTAGCATTCCATTTGTGTAGATATCACTTCAACATCTCACAAGAGGCGTCCGTCATGTAGTTTTTCACCTCAACCGAAAATGCCAAGGTGATGTCTGTGTGGCTACTTACGTAGATGCCAACATGTCATTTTTCCTGTTATTTCAAGTTGACAAAATTAAGCCGGTCATTCTTGTAACAGACTGAAACCCGGGCTAATTGTAAGTTGCCTATTTTGCCCTTAGGGTTTGTGCTTAGTGTTAAGTGCTTTTATTTTAATTATTTTATTAGTGTTTTATTATAATTGTGTTGTGATCAGTTTATGACAAGGGTCCCAGAACAGGTTGGTTTGCTTAATTTGGACTCCGTTAGGGCCGCCTAACGAAATACGAAAGAATTCAGATAACTGATAAATACCCGTGTGATACGAGGTATGTGTTTACAACCCATTTATGTGTTTGTATCGGGATACTTCTCCTCATTTTCCCAAATTAAATCAAGAACACCCGTACCTAACTTTCACTCTCTAAGCAAACTCTAACTTGATTCAAGTGTGAAATTGAATCAATAAACTTAAGAGACTGATTTCTTGCACCATTTTAAGAATTTATCCAGGTTTGTTTACTTGAATTCGTGCTTTAATTCATAGAAATTGGGTTTTTATATTCTTGATTAAAAAGTGAGTTTTGATGCTTGAATCTTGATGAATTATGTTTGTAAGTGTTAATTATTGTTAGAAATAGCTTATATATATGTTTAGTAGCTTTCATGTGCTTAAAAACTGATCAAAAACACTCAAAAATCGAGTTTTGGGCGAAAAATGCTCAAAATCAGCGAAGTAGTTCGAAACCCAGTTGCTACAGTATTTTGCTACAGTATTTGCTACAGTACCGAGTTGTTACAGTGTCACTATTTGCTACAGTACCGAGTTGCTACAACGTCACTAGTTGCTACAGTATTTGCTACAGTACCGAGTTGCTACAGTGTCAATGTTTACTACAGTGCCGAGTTGCTACAGTGTCACTATTTGCTACAGTGCCGAGTTGCTACAGTGCCACTATTTGCTACAGTACCTTTTATGAAATTGAAACGGACGTAACTTTCAAAACGTAACTCCGTTTTTGATGAATAAACTATCGTTAGAATCGTAATAAAGAATACTTTTCAATGGTGAACTTTTAGGAAACAAGATCAAACTGTTTTTGGACCGAAAAAGGAGTTTTAGTGTGTATGCCGTGTTTTGCACGCATCTGTATGCCATTATTGAATGGAGTCATGATGTAGATTCATAAAATTATGAATATATGGTGTTATGACCTAGTTAATTGTATGAAATGATTATATTATTTATTGGATATGTATATTAACTTTGTTTGTGTTGTTCTCAGGTTATAAGGACAAGGAGGAAGCTCAGAAATAATAACTGAGCAGTTGCTGGTAATTGGTGAGTGGGTCTATCTCCTGATAGAGTTTAAGTAGCATATCATACTAGTGTGGTTGACTCTTTTACCATGCATAGTGTAGAAATTGCCATGTTAGAATAATATAGTATGCCTGATGTTGTATGTGATTTATGTGTACACTGTGTGAATGGCACCAGTCGGGCTTAGGGAGACTGAGGACTCGAGACCGTGCCTAGGAGAGGTTAGAGTTCGTATGAGGTCAACCGTGCCTAGGGGAGGTTGGGTCCATAGGCTACTGATTGTGGAGTATAGTGTGAACGATGCATCTCCTGTATCTGGATAACTATACTGTGAATTGAGTAGCAGGGACTATCGGTAGACTCAAGTCCGATCAGCTAGGAGTCGTATGCTCGCACAAGCCGCCGATCCTCGTATTGTCTTACTGTATACTAGTTGGTAGTTAGCATGTGTTGTTGTTAGTATATAGCTTGTGTGTGACTTAAGCTATATATGTTAGATAGATTCCATTCACTTAGCGATGCGCTAATCCCCCACATAATTACCCCTTGCAGGTTTAGGTACTGCTAGTCGGGATGTGTGCTTATGCAGAAGACATGTTTGACAACCCTACTCTGATGTGGACTTTTGTTTAAATCATGTTTTGTAATAACGTAACACCGTTGTGTAAACTTAAACTTAATTACTCGGATTAATGTAATGACGCGACTTATAATGTGTTTGTTAATAAAGTCTTCCGATGTGTTTAAAAAAAAAAAATGGCCGGTGTTACAATTCTTGAACTTATATCTAAATTACGCTAGTCATTCTTAATCTTTTTTTTTTGCTTGGCTCGTCACTAAACTTTCGCAAAATAACTCTCGTGCCCCTTTTGTATAGTTGTCATCTAGTTAATCTGTTAACCTTAACCTGAAACATGTACGTATCACATGGGGGGAGTTCAGTCTTTTCAGTTTTTTACTCCTTTTAAATACCACCCTTATGAAACACCCATGACTCAATTTTTATGTTTACAGTTATATTGCGCGACGCACACCCATCTTTGCAGCGCACACTACAAAGGAAACAGACATGTAACACATTTCAGCATTAGTGCACGACACCCACTATATGAGCGCGGCGCACACCACACCTGCATCAAAAAATCATCTTGTGACCCAAATTGACTCCTGACCCGCTTGACTCCAAACACAATTAAAAATGCTTTCTTACACCCGAAACACCTGCTACACGACACACATGACCCAACAAACCTAGAGGGTTAACCATACGACCTTCACGAATCTTACAACTTCAATTAAAACAATCTCAACATGACATAATGCCTTAACATTCAACAACATATCCCACTGGCCATGTGTCAATTACATTTTTCTAGATTAAATGATAAATGAAATAAAACTGTTGCGCGTGCAGAAACGGACTAGGTGAAAATTGTATGAAACATGAGTTATAGAAATCATTTAAGGGCATGGATAGACTTTTTGAAAAGCTTATAACATATTATTTTGATCTAGAGTTTACCACATTAGCTTGTTGATTACATGACTTACGTGAAACTGAAATGATACGATAACTAGTAAATGCGTACATGACAAACTATGATCTAAAACTTTTTAGTTGACCTAAGGTTGACACATTAACCAAGATTACATAACTTACTCAGGTGTTTGACCTTGATACTTTGACCAAGTTTGACTTTTGTTGACTTGCATGAACTGTGTTAACTATGTGTTGACTTTTACAACCTACCGAGTCGGTCTGAGCTATAAAACAACATGTACACTATGGGATAACATATTGTGATTTTATAAAATTACTTTATCAAACTAAATGATTAGGTTGTATTATATGATTGTAATCGTCCGGTCTACATACTACTTTTGACTACTATTTACCGTGCACGCAAGGTGAGTCTACAGTCCCATTTTCACTTTTACTTTTAGGCTGAGATACATGCTACTATCAAACTATTTTTACACATGTTTTACAATTTAGACACGAGTACTAAACTTTATACATATGAGTTCTGTTTAGAAAGCCCTTAGCTTGAATACTTTAGTTACTTTTGTAAGTGCGAATCACAGGGACAGATCCGTTAGGTTTGACAGCCTCACCCTACATACTGTGGTGTTATTTTTTGTAAACTGATATGGCCGAAACGGACGGTTTTTATTCGCGCGGTGTCGTCAGGCTGCGGCTCGCCAGGATCAGCCACTCGTGGGAGGAAGGTACTATTTTAAATTTATATTTAGCGAGGCCTAAATCTTACTACTCCTTATAAGTAAGGGAAGTATGACATAGAGTCGTATTTTTGAGATATCAGTAGAATCGAACCTATATTTAAGCCTAAGATAGTTAGGGAGTAGTGAATATTTATTTTGGGGTTTTTCTAGTTTATAAGACAGATAAAGTAAATGCGATAAAATTCGTAATTCAGATAAGGTTAAAGTGAGTGCAGACTATGACTTCATCAGTTATTCTGCCGAGATTATGGAATGCTGGCTCATGAATAGGCAGATGCCTTGTATTCTTTACACTGGTCCTAAACGCCCCTGTCATAAGACATGTCACTGGGTACTGCGTTAGGCTTGAAGATTCTGAATAGACAGCAACGTCCCTTACCCCCGACGCCCGTGCAGTCTGACTACAGGCATACACGTTCAGACGGCTCATCCAATTGAGCGACTCGGTTGGGTGACGTATTAACATTCCGAAATGGTCTAAACTTTCTTAAGCTTAATAGAATACATGTTTACCATATCCGAGAGACATGATGCGTTTCAATGCTTTCGTTAATGATTGGTAAAAGATAGTTAGGCCCTTAAAAAGACTTCAACCATAAAGAACACCATGGCCAAGTCAAGCTGACTTCCATGAACACGTTCGGTTATCCTAACGGTCCAATCCTTTATGTGTCTAAATAAATAGTTCCTTAATTAACTAAGAATCCCTCATGCGGGGTGCAATGCTTGAGACCGCGTTATGGTGCAGTGTACTGGTCAACACTAACCGGGTTCCATGGCCTTACTTAGCAGAGGTACAGCTTACAACAACCGTTGTGCTTCAGCGTGCACGTACGAAGTTTATATGCTTGGTGACTACACTAGCATGGTCTAGGACCGACAATGTACTAATGGTCTAGTCAGATGTTTCACTACGAAAGAGTCCTCAGTCGGAATCCAAAGCTTGATAGACTTACTACAACCGGTGTGCCTTGGTCGATCTTACGTTGTATCCGATAGACTTCTCTTACCAAGGGGTGACACAAATAGTGTACTCTGAATCGGGGTTCGCGACTTCCCAATAACAGAGCCTATAACTACGTTCTATTAGTTGGAAAAGCGATTGAGTTTAAAGCATAATCGGAAAGCATTTCAACAGCATACACAGACCATAATATTATTTCGGCATTATAACTACTTACATCATAGCATACACTAAAGATAACTACTCGCTAATCATGGCAACAATATTATAAAACATTATATAAGATAAAGGATAGAAGTACCAGTAGATTAAACGAGTTCTGAATACAAAAGTGACAACTTCAAGACTCCAGACCTCTCCTAATACAATCTTCAGCGCTCTTCTCCGGGTACTAGGTTTCCCGCACGGAGTCGAAGGCCTTGAGAGTATGACTAATATTGTACAAGTGAGAGAAAGAAGTGAATTGAAGTATGTGTTGGAATGAATGACAAAGCCCCTTTAAATAGACTAGGAATTTGCCAAAATACGGCTGGCAGGCCGTATGGCAGCCCGTTTGGTGGCCCGTATTTGGCAGGCCGTTTTCCTGGCAGCCCGTATGGCAGGCCGCTTGATGAGCCGTATTTAGCAGGCCATTTACATACTGGCAGGCCGTATGGCAAACCTTTTTTGATGATGGTCAGCCTTGATTCACTGGATCGTAACTTGATTTCTTGTCTTTCACCGTTTTCGCTCTAGAATCTTCGTTTTAGCTCCGATTCTCTTGATTATTTTTGCACCACCTTCGTAATTACTTGTTCTTTAATTCTAACCAACGAAGTAGGTATTTTGCCAATAAAGTTCGAATCTTTGTTGTTTTTGGGCCTTAATAATGGGGTGAAAAGGTGACTTTTTAGCCGATATCAAATATCCCACACTTAGATTTTGCTTGTCCTCAAGCAAACTCTCATTCTTAAGAATCTTTTCGGTGTTTTTTTTCTAATAGCCTAAGCGGTTTGCTTTTATTATAAGAGCAAAAGATAAGATGAGTCATCTATGTTAGGATTGAAATTATCTCTGCAAGCATGCGAGGAGGTTACATGACATAGGCTAGCTTTCACAGGTCACTCGAATCACTCAAGTGTTTAGGGTTCCCTATAGATCTAAGAAATGAATACACTCATAGCCAGTCATGTTGCACCCATCATCATAGGCTTGATAAAGGCTCAAATCCTTGCTGCTAATGCGAGAGCGGTAGTAATCTCAGCTTTTATAGGTAATTTGTCAATGATGGGAAAGGAATTCTGAAGTGGTAGTGAAGTTGTTTTTGAGGGGTGAGATGAAAGGGGTAATGTGGTCTTTATACAGACTTTTATTTGGATAGATAGGAACGCTGAAGTGTTTTGAGAAGAACTTTTGAACTTTTCTTCATTTGATAATCATTTTTGGTCGAGTTCTCTTCGGCATTTCTTTTATTAAGTTCTGCTCCTTTTCTCAGAACTAATTTTTTTTAAGACTTTATCTCGAGAAACTTTTAGCCGGCAAACTTTTTCAAGACCTTTGCCTTGATACTTGAGAGGTTTATAACATCGGGTTTTCGGAAGGAATCTCATTTTTGGGATTTTTTAAAGGTAATGTGGATGTGGTGGAGTAGAAGTAGTGGAGGTGCGGAAGGCTTATGTTTGAAAAATGGCTAGCTCTTTTGATTACAACCGAATCGCGTTTTGCTACTTGGAGATGTAGATCTAAAGCAAGTTCTGATTCTGAGCACAGACATCGGCACTCTCAACGGAAAATAGTGAAGCATTAAAGATGAATGTTGGTCGTATTTGGGGTTCCTCACCATAATCAATTTAGGTCGATAATGCCTTAGTCATGCAATGCTCTATTAGAGATTTCAATCTAACAAGATTTCCACCTTACTTAAGCCTTATTTTTATTGACAAACATTTCAGGTTTTCAAAAATACTCTTTCGAAAAGGGTTTCTTTTGCAAAATTTTTGAAATTTGGCTTAAGGACTTGGAATCTTCGTAATGTGTTATTATAATACAGCATAAAAAGATTATACCAACATCCCACACTTAGACGAACATTGTCCTCAATGTTCCTAGTGTATCCCACACTTAGGAGTTTTAGTTGAAGATTTGGGAGTATTTGTCTAGTATTTTAATTGGGTATTATCCCACACTTAGTGATAAGCTAGGATGTGGCATAGTTTGAATCTTGAGCTAGTAGCGAGAAGAAAGAAATACCCCTAGCAGATGCAGCTGGTTTCCAATCCTTGCGTCTTTATCGGCTCATTTGTCGTTCTTTATTCTTCTACTCTACTTTATTGCACGGGTTGCCTCCCGAGAAGCGCTTTTGTTTAAGGTCGTTGGCTCGACCGTAGTGATGCTTTAAAAAGCAAACATTCCTCGCTGATGGTTGTGATCTTGGTCTTCTTGAGGGAATGTGAGTCTTGGCGGAAAAATCCTGAGAAAGTGTCGGACCAATAGTGGTAGAAGATCCGGTACTTCTCTTGAAGATCTTCTGAACGATAAGTAGTGCGCAGTTTTGGCTCTTGATAAGTCTTGAAGTCCGATGAGGATATGATCCACAGCTCTGCTGGTTGACCCATGAATGTCAATGATAGAAGTAGTGCTGGTGGTGATGATTTCTCTGATGGGGTGCTCATTTCGGAGGTCTTCAAATAATGTCAGAAACTGTATTTTTATAATTTCGAAGTCTTCAGAACGGTGATCTCTACAGTAAGAGTCTGTTGCTTTGCACAGATTAGTTAAGAGATGAAGCTGGAAAGAAGTGAATAGCAATCCTGATCCGAGTATTAGTTTCACCGTCTTTGAGTATATCTCCCGACATCCAGCTTTAAATGTGAAACTAGGATATGTGGATTCTTGGAAGATACGTGTTATCTGCTTAGTAACGTAGGTGGCAATGTTGACTCGGTCTGGTTCAAGATGAGAGAAGGGATTGTTTCTCCTTGCTTCTTCTATAACAACGTCTCGTAGCTCTTTGATAATCAGATCAGCGTGGTGATCAATGGTTACGTAAATTACTAGCCTCTCTGGGGTGCTTTCGAAATTATCTCTTTCCAAGAGAGCGAAAAAGCTGTGAATATCCTCGATCATTTGCAAGTCGGAGTGATAAGTCCGGCGTCCGGTGGAAAGATCCATATGCTTCCGGATGAGAGTCTGTGACGCCCCGTTCTAAATCATCATGTACAGACCATCAACAACAGGATCATTACAAGGTCAAACACTATATGCTATTTCAAAACAAGTTTGCATTCATGATAAAAGGTGATGTCATAACTAACGTCGAATATTTTACAACCAAAGTATGCTTCGATGAATAGAAGCAAGGATAATAGTATGTGACCCATAGGTCGTTACAAATCATAGTTCAAAAGTTTTAAAGTTATGAATGCAAGATAAACAGTTCATGCGGTGATAACTCTAGAGCAGCGGGTGTTTACAGCAAGACTAGTACACAGCGGAAGCAACCTTAAGCACCTGAGAAAAACATGCTTAAAAACATCAACACAAAGGTTGGTGAGCTATAGTTTAAGTATAACAATATGTAAGGTAGGCCACGAGATTTCAGTGCTACAAAAAGCGTTTCAAAACAGTATGATAAAGTATATGTTTAACCGTGGGCACTTGGTAACTAACTTAACGTTTATAACCCCCTGAAAGTACACTTGGTAAGTGCGTATGTTTACGAAGTATTAAACACTCGTTAAATGCTAGCGCGACTAGCCCGAGTGGGGATGTCAAACCCTATGGATCCATATCTAAGATTCTCGTTCACCGGTTCAAAAACCAATGACTAAACGTTACCAAGCTAAAGGGAATGTTTATGCCGTTGTATAACCCACACATATATAAAGTTTAAATACTCGTGCCTAGTATGTAAAACGTAAAATGCGCATGTATTCTCAGTTCCCAAAATTGTTAAAGTAAAAAGGGATGCTATAACTCACAGTGGTAAAGTAGTGGTAAAGTCAAGTCGAGAAATAAGCAAGTACGTAGGTCCGGAAAGTCCTCAACCTAAGTCAAATAGTACTAAGTCAGTAAATCGTCCCAATAGGTTTAAATTTATGTAAATTAGGTCTTAAAGTTCATCATCATTCATCATCAAACAAAAGGTGTAAAGTAAGTTTCGTTAATGAAAAGAGTTTAAAACAAAGGCTGACTTCGGTCAGTCACCACGGCCTCTATACCTACTGAAATAAGGTGAGACCAGTGGCCATGGCTCCGTATATGAGTCCTTTAGTTGTGGTAAAAATTCTAGAAGTAAACTCGTCTTCGTTTGACCGTGGAGACGGTCTAAGTGCGAGTAGGTCAGAATTTTCAGCACAACGTTAAAAGGACATAGTGACGATCGGATGGCCATAAATCCTAAACCGTAACTCGGATTAAGATGAGTCTTAAATGAAAAGTTATATACACGACCGGAGAAAACTGAAAATCATATTTACAGCAGCCCAGGTGGTACTGATCAGACCCATAAATAGTAAACAGTAGGTTCCGGTGGGTTCTTGGTGCTCGATGCTTATCACGGTTCTCATCCTTAATGCATATAGCTTCAAGTGTACAACTCGTTGATGTGTTTACATCATCTTAACCAAGTTTTGACCATCATAACACAAGTGCAAGTCTAAGATATGTAGCACAACTCAATTAAGTGTTGTATGTAGTTTGATGAACCAAAGTTACATCAAAGTCTTAGATTTAACACATACATGAAATATAAAAGTAATATTGAACTACAAACTTGAAAGTAAACTAACTAATCAAGATCTTAAGATGTAGAACATAGTTCTTAGTTAGATCTTGAAGATCCAAGACCCAAAAGTCTAGATCTAAAGTTATTAAGTTAAATCTAACACAAGTGTATGAAGTTATAACTAAAAAGTTATACTTCCATGTTCTTGAACTTTTAAAGTTAACTTTAGTTCAAGAAAAATGAGATCAAAGTTAGCTAGTAACATTTGACCAACAACAACATGATTCATGAATTTAAAAGTCTATAATATGAAGAAATAAGCCAAATAAACAAGTAACAAGTCATGGTTGTTCATACTTTAAAGATTCAAACCAAGGCATGATCTTTAAGAATGTAAACTTTAAGTTTACTTCATGAACACAAGTAATGATTTTCAACACATGAACTTACAATCTTTTGAAACAATAAATGTAGAACATAACTAGTAAGTTAGGTTCTTGTGTGTTCTTGTAAATACAAGATAATATGAAGAATTAAACTAGGTAGTTTGATTCTTGTAACTAGTAAGTAATATCTAACAAAGACATGTAACAAAATAATAACAATGAACAAGTAATTAAACAACAACATAAAACAAGTGATGATGATGATTATGTGTGTGTGTGTTTCGGTTTTTACAAGAGAAAAAAAAGAAGAAGAAAACTCAAGTTACTTACAAAAATGTAGAGGAAAGATGAGAGAAAAATGAGAGAAAAGTAAGATGCAAGTTTGAAGTGAAGTGTGTGTGTGAGAATACAAGTAATAAGTACCAAAAAAAAAAAGATTTTGAACTCCCTCCACCCTCATGCTAGCCGACGGTTTGGGGGTTCCAAGGGGGGAAGGAAATTGTTCACTAGAGCATGCATGTTAAAGTCTTTAAAAGTTGGTTAATAGGGTTGCTTACATGGGAACTAGGTGTATGTATTATGTAACTTGATTCCTTATGCACTAAACTAACTAGTTAAGCCATAAATAATACTTACATGGAAGTGATGGGCTAATAAGTCCATTAAGGTGTGTAGTGTGGGCTCTTAAGTCCATTAATCAAGAGTCCATTAATAAAAGATCAAGTACGTAACAAATAATCCAACAAAAGCCCAAGTAATTAACTAGTATCCATAGTTAATTAAAAATGATTAATAAAACTTAATCATGAATGTAAATAATATTCTAAAAATATTATTCGTGTAATGTACGTGTGTCACAAAGATGTTTCGGGCATTCAAAGTTAAGTATGGTAACAAGTAAATGTCTATAACAATACATTCATAAAACACAAGTATTAATAATAAACATTATTAATTAAACGTTGAAAAATCCTGGGTCGTTACATTACCCACCTGTTAAAGAAAATTTTGTCCCGAAATTTTAAGCTGAGGTAGATGGAGGAGCTGGGAAAAGGTGAGGATACTTCTGCATCATTTGATCCTCTCGCTCCCAAGTAAACTCAGGTCCTCGTTTGGCATTCCATCGTACTCGGACGATCGGAATCTTGTTGCGTTTCAAAGTTTTGATCTCACGATCCATAATTTCAACATGCTCTTCCACAAAATGGATTTTGTCGTCAATCGTAAGTTCCTCCAGTGGTATGATAAGTTCGGGTGCAGCAAGACACTTCTTCAAGTTTGACACGTGGAAGGTAGGATGAACTGAGCTCAATTGTGCCGGTAGATCCAAACGGTAAGCAACGGGTCCAACACGCTCCAAAATTTCAAAAGGACCAATGTATCGTGGGTTTAACTTTCCACGTTTTCCAAAATGAATCACACCATTCCAAGGTGCAACCTTCAACATTACATGGTCACCAAAGTTGAATTCAAAGTCTTTACATTTTCGGTCAGCATAACTCTTTTTGACGATCGCGGGCAGTCTTAAGTCTCGCTTGAATCTGAGCAATCTTCTCCGTTGTTTCATGGACTACCTCGGGTCCGGTGATTTGCTTTTCGCCTAATTCGGCCCAACAAATAGGATATCTACACTTGCGGCCATACAATGCTTTAAAAGGTGCGGCATTAATACTCGAGGGATAACAGTTGTTGTAAGAAAATTCGGTGAGTGGCAAATTCCTTTTCTAGGCCTTTCCGAAATCAATAACACATGCACGCAACATGTCTTTCAAGGTCTGAATCGTTCATTCACTTTGCCCATCTGTCTGTGGGTGATAAGCAGTACTCATATCGAGACGGGTTCCCATCGCTTCCTGTAAAGAACGCCAAAATCTAGAAGCAAAACGGGGATCGCGATCTGAGATGATCGATAAAGGTATACCGTGACGAGATACAACCTCTTTGATGTATAATTGAGCAAGTCTCTCCATCGTATCCATTTCCTTCATAGCCAAGAAATGCGCAGATTTGGTAAGGCGGTCAACAATAACCCAAATAGTATCGTATCCGCCCACCGTCTTTGGTAGCTTGGTGATGAAATCCATCGTTATCCTTTCCCACTTCCATTGCGGGATTTCCGGTTGCTGAAGTAATCCAGAAGGTCTTTGATGCTCGGCTTTAACTTTCGAGCAAGTAAACACTTACCAACATAAGTTGCAACGTCCTTCTAAAGATTCGGCCACCAATACTATTCCTTAAGATCGTGGTACATTTTGCCCGCTCCAGGATGAATCGAATATCTCGACTTGTGGGCTTCATCAAGTATAAGGTTCTGTAGATCTCCATAAAAAGGTACCCAAATTCTTCCGGCATAACATCGGAGTCCAGTATCCCTAACCTCGAATCGAGAGACAAGAATGTTCAAATGTTCATGAGATAAATTCTCCTCCTTGAGAGCCTCTGCTTGGGCTACTCGGATCTGACTGTTGAGGTTCGAATGGATGGTGATGTTCAGAGCCCTAACACGAAGAGGTGCCGTCCTCTTCTTTCTGCTTAAAGCGTCAGCTACAACATTGGCCTTTCCAGGATGATAACAGAGTTCACAATTGTAGTCGTTCAATGTCTCGATCCATCGACGCTGTCTCATATTCAGTTGCTTCTGATCGAATATGTGTTGGAGACTCTTGTGGTCAGTGAAGATAGTGCTCTTAGTTCCATACAAATAGTGTCTCCACAATTTGAGCGCAAAGACAACGGCTCCAAGTTCAAGATTGTGAGTAGTGTAGTTCCATTCGTGAATCTTCAGTTGACGAGAGGCATAGGCAATAACCTTTGATCGTTGCATCAGTACACAACCAAAACCACTTTTCAAAGCATCGCAATAAACGACGAAATCGTCACAGCCTTTAGGGAGAGATAAGATATGTGCGGTGGTCAACTTCTTCTTCAAGGTTTGAAATGCTGATTCATGTGCGGGTTCCCAAATGAACTTCTTCCCTTTGTGAGTCAGCGCGGTCAAAGGACGCGCAATCAGAGAGAAACCTTCGATAAATCTTCGGTAGTAACCGGCGTGACCTAGGAATGGGATATATATATATATATATATATATATATATATATATATATATGTATATATATATATATGTATATATATATATATGTATATATATATATATATATATATATATATATATATATATATATATATATATATATATATATATATATATATATATATATATATATGGTCTCCCACTTGCTGATAGCTTCAATCTTGGTGGGATTAACTTTGATACCCTGGTCGCTCACAACATGACCCAGAAAACTGAACTTCCTTCAACCAAAATTCACACTTGGAGAATTTGGCGTAAAGTTGCTCTTGTCTCAAGAGTTCAAGTACTAGTCGGAGGTGTTGCTCATGCTTTTCTTTGCTCTTGGAGTAGATGAGGATATCATCTATGAAGACGATAACGAACTTATCCAGGTATGGCTTGCAGACACTATTCATGAGATCCATGAACACGGCAAGTGCGTTGGTTAAACCGAATGGCATCACGAGAAACTCATAATGACCATAACGAGTTCTGAATGCAGTTTTCATCACGTCACTTTCCTTCACCCTCAACTGGTGATAACCAGATCGCAAATCGATCTTTGAGTAAACGCTCGATCCTTGTAGTTGATAAAAAAGATCGTCAATGCGGGGAAGAGGATAATGATTCTTGATCATCAACTTGTTGAGTTCACGGTAGTCGATACACATACAGAAGGATCCATCCTTCTTCTTCACAAATAAAACAGGTGCACCCCAAGGCGAGAAACTGGGTTGGATAAATCCAAGGTCTAGCAATTCTTGTAATTGGCTCTGTAATTCTTGCATCTCGGAAGATGCGCGAGCTACAGGTGCAGCTCCTGGTACTAAATCGATCTGAAACTCTACTGCTCTCGGTGGCAGTAATCCAGGCAATTCTTCAGGAAAGACATCGGAGAATTCGTTCACAATTCGAACGTCGTTCACACTCTTCACCTCGGTTTCTACCGTTTTCACATGTGCTAGGATAGCAAGACGTCCCTTCTTCATGATCTTTTGCGCTTTCACGCAACTAATGAGGTTCAGCTTCGAGGTACATCTCTCTCCGTAAATGATCAGTGGTTCACCATATCCTTGTGGTATATGAAGAGCTTTGTCTCCACAGATAATGTCGGCCCTTATCTTGGTCAACCAATCTATACCGACGATAACATCAAAGCTTCCCAACTTAATGGGTATCAGGTCAATCTCGAAATCTATACCAGCTATGTTGATAATAGCTCCTTGACTAATATGGTCAACTTTCTCAAGTTTTCCATTGGCTACCTCTACAAGCATACTCTCCTTTAACGGGACTAACGACCAATTAATCTTATCGCAAAAGTGTCTACATACATAACTTCTATCGGCACCAGTATCAATTAGGACAGAAGCTAATAAATTGTTGATAGTGAATATACCTGTCACCAAGTCGGGATTCTCGCGTGCATTCCTTGCATTAACGTTGAAAGCTCTACCATGGGGGGGTCCGCCATCCTTTCGCTTGTTAGGACACACAATTCTAAAATGGCCCGTTTGTCCGCATTCGTAGCACTTTTTCGGTCCATTGGTGTTCGGCTTCCCATTCAAAGTGGTGACCTTGCAGTCTTTACCGATATGTCCAGTCCGTTGGTATTTTTCGCAAACAACATTACAATACCCAGTATGGTGCTTGTAGCACCGCTTGCATTTTGGTAAGGTTCCCTTGTAGTTCGGGTTTGAGTTGGTGTTCGGATTGGGGTTTCCACCGTTGTTGTTTCCTCTGAAACCCTCATGTCATTTCGCCGGGTTTTGATCATAGGTCCTTCCCCTGTTGTTATCCCATTTGTGCTTCTCACTACTACCCGCTTCAGACTTAGCATTCTCTGGTTCATCGATGATGATTTGGTTCATTAAAGTATGCACCATGGGCATCGCTTCTGGGACATTGGGTGGCTTGGACGAGGTGACGTTTCCTTTAATGCTCTTAGGAAGTCCCCAGAAGTACCTTTCTATACGCTTGAATTCCGGGGTGACCATTGTCGGACACATCAGGGCAAATTCCAAAAACCTCCGGTTGTAACTATCAAGGTCGTTCCCAACAGCCTTTAACTGCATAAATTCAATCTCCATCTTCTGGATCTCGGTCCTAGGGCAATATTCTTCAATCAAGACCCCTTTGAATTCCTCCCATGGAGTAGCAAACGCCTAATCAATACCTTTTGCTTGAGCCAACGTGTTCCACCACGTTAGTGCGCCATCAGACAGAGTGCATGAAGCAAACTTGGTTTTATTCGCTTTCGAGCAGTTACTAACTCGAAACACAGATTCTAATTTCTTGAACCATCTAGTGAGACCAACCAGTCCCTCTGTTCCACTGAAGTTGTGGGGTTTGCAGCTTTGAAACTCTTTGTACGTACACCCATTACGAACGGGCTGGATAATCGGTGGCGGTGGCGGTGGAGCTTGGAGGTTCCTTTCTGCTAAAGCTGCGGTGACTCACTCATTGATCATCTCCTCGATTTGGGCTGCGGTAGGTGTTGATGTTGGTCGTCCGTTGGCCATGGTGTTCTAAACAAAAATTTTGACTCAAGTCAAAATCCGGTATTCAAATAGTAACAATACAGTAGATGTAACCAACACGGAATCAACACATCACATGTTTATTAAGTAACGCATCTAGGTACAAATACCACAGAATCATACAGTAATGTAAATAGAACACCGTGCAAGAATTAAATAATGAAAAGTTCCATTAATTAATAACGAGTTGCATACATCTGTATAGGTTCGTACAATACATAAGTAATACATAAAACTACAACTAGATTATATAATGAAATCTACTACAAAGGTCCTACGGTGAAGGTGGGTGTAGGATGTCCAATACGTGGGACATCTGGTCCTCGAGCTCAGTTACCCGAGCACGAAGGATCTCCACCTCCCTCATCAGTTCCTCAACATAGGGAGATGGTAGGGTAGGCGGTGCAGTCGGTACGGGTGGTACTGGTGGTGCAGATGGTCCGGCTCCAGAAGTAGAGGCTGCGAAGCGGTAAGGCTTATGGATGAAGGGGTCAGCAGGATACAGCACAAGCCGCTTACAGGTGGTAACCCTACGACGCCGACCATATGCGTCAGTGAATGCTCGACCTCCATTGATCCCTGGAATGACGGTACCATCAAAACAGTACCGGTTCTTCGGCGGAGTGGAGGGTGGCTGTACAGGTGCATCATCAGGGTCCTCCTCGTCGGAGTCATCGTGACTAGTGTCGTCTGTGGATGAGTCGTCGGATGACGGGTCCTCTGAATCATGTATAGGTGGCTGCACTGGTGGCTGTACTGGCTCTCCTCGGGCGGCCATCATCTGTCGGTATCTAAAAGGCGGGATCGGCACCAAACGTCCATCAGGAGCGCGTCGGCACCAATGACGATACTGATTACGGAATGGACCTTCCCCAAATTCCGCGGGAATCACAACACCACCGAGATGGTGCTGTGGCTCCTGAGGTACCGGGGCAAGTGGAGCTGGAATCTCCGGGAGGTCCTGGGCTCCGTCTGCAGTACCCACTAGGGCAGGCGCATGGCTGCTATCTCCGGAAGACGAAGCGCCTAAGTCACTAGAGGGTGTCGCCGACGGGATCGGTGGATCGGCAACAGTGGCAGGTGAAGTGGCTGAAGTGTCTGAACTGCCCAAAATGATAGCAGGTGGAGTATCCGACATCTGAACAAGGAAAAATAAATTTTCCATGTCAGTAAGTCATAAAGCAAGCACGTATTATTCCAAGTAACTACAACAGTCTAAATCATGTGTAACAGTAAGTAGCATGGCAATAACGACAAGTATCATGCAATCGAAAACAGATAATAGCATGCAGTAGTGAAATCATGTAATAGCATACGGCATATAGTAGTAAAAGTAAGCAGCAGCATGCAGCAAGTTCAGGCGAAACAAGTAAACTAGCAAGTTGTAGATTAGTCCTATTAGTGAATCCTACTCGGGTCGGTCTTAGACTCACTAATGCAACCTAATTCCCTACAACCAATGCTCTGATACCAAATGTGACGCCCCGTACTAAATCATCATGTACGGACCATCAACAACAGGATCATTACAAGGTCAAACACTATATGCTATTTCAAAACAAGTTTGCATTCATGATAAAAGGTGACGTCATAACTAACATCGAATGTTTTACAACCAAAGTATGCTTAGATGAATAGAAGCAAGGATAATAGTATGTGACGCATAGTTCATTACAAATCATAGTTCAAAAGTATTAAAATTATGAATGCAAGATAAACAGTTCATGCGGTGATAACTCTAGAGCAGCGGGTGTTTACAGCAAGACTAGTACACAGCGGAAGCAACCTTAAGCACCTGAGAAAAATATGCTTAAAAATGTCAACACAAAGGTTGGTGAGCTATAGTTTAAGTATAACAGTATGTAAGGTAGGCCACGAGATTTCAGTGCTACAAAGAGCGTTTCAAAACAGTATGATAAAGTATATGTTTAACCGTGGGCACTTGGTAACTAACTTAACGTTTATAACCCCCTGAAACTACACTTGGCAAGTGCATATGTTTACAAAGTATTAAACACTCTTTAAATGCTAGCGCGACTAGCCCGAGTGGGGATGTCAAATCCTATGGATCCATATCTAAGATTCGCGTTCACCGGTTCAAAAACCAATGACTAAACGTTACCGAGCTAAAGGGAATGTTTATGCCATTGTATAACCCACACATATATAAAGTTTAAGTACTCGTGCCTAGTATGTAAAATGTAAAATGCGCATGTATTCTCAGTTCCAAAAATCGTTAAAGTAAAAAGGGATGCTATAACTCACAGTGGTAAAGTAGTGGTAAAGTCGAGTCGGGAAATAAGCAAGTACGTAGGTCCGGAAAGTCCTCAACCTAAGTCAAATAGTACTAAGTCAGTAAATCGTCCCAATAGGTTTAAATGTATGTAAATTAGGTCTTAAAGGTCATCATCATTCATCATCAAACAAAAGGTGTAAAGTAAGTTTCGTTCATGAAAAGAGTTTAAAACAAAGGCTGATTTCGGTCAGTCATCATGGCCTCTATACCTACTGAAATAAGGTGAGACCAGTGGCCATGGCTCCGTATATGAGTCCTTTAGTTGTGGTAAAACTTCCAGAAGCAAAATCGTCTTCGTTTGACCGTGGCGACGGTCTAAGTGCGAGTAGGTCAGAATTTTCAGCACAACGTTAAAAGGACATAGTGACGATCGGAGGGCCATAAATCCTAAACCGTAACTCGGATTAAGACGAGTCTTAAATGAAAAGTTATCTACACGACCTGAGAAAACTGAAAATCATCTTTACAGCAGCCCAGGTGGTACTGATCAGACCCAGAAACAGTAAACAGTAGGTTCCGGTGGGTTCTTGGTGCTCGATGCTTATCACGGTTCTCATCCTTGATGCATATAGCTTCAAGTGTAAAACTCTTTGATGTGTTTGCATCATCTTAACCAAGTTTTGACCATCATAACATAAGTGCAAGTCTAAAATATGTAGCACAACTCAATTAAGTGTTGTATGTAGTTTGATGAACCAAAGTTACATCAAAGTCTTAGATTTAACACATACATGAAATATAAAAGTAATATTGAACTACAAACTTGAAAGTAAACTAACTAATCAAGATCTTAAGATGTAGAACATAGTTCTTAGTTAGATCTTGAAGATCCAAGACCCAAAAGTCTAGATCTAAAGTTATTAAGTTAAATCTAACACAAGTGTATGAAGTTATAACTAAAAAGTTATACTTCCATGTTCTTGAACTTTTAAAGTTAACTTTAGTTCAAGAAAAATGAGATCAAAGTTAGCTAGTAACATTTGACCAACAACAACATGATTCATGAATTTAAAAGTCTATAATATGAAGAAATAAGCCAAATAAACAAGTAACAAGTCATGGTTGTTCATACTTTAAAGATTCAAACCAAGGCATGATCTTTAAGAATGTAAACTTTAAGTTTACTTCATGAACACAAGTAATGATTTTCAACACATGAACTTACAATCTTTTGAAACAATAAATGTAGAACATAACTAGTAAGTTAGGTTCTTGTGTGTTCTTGTAAATACAAGATAATATGAAGAATTAAACTAGGTAGTTTGATTCTTGTAACTAGTAAGTAATATCTAACAAAGACATGTAACAAAATAATAACAATGAACAAGTAATTAAACAACAACATAAAACAAGTGATGATGATGATTATGTGTGTGTGTGTTTCGGTTTTTACAAGAGAAAAAAAAGAAGAAGAAAACTCAAGTTACTTACAAAAATGTAGAGGAAAGATGAGAGAAAAATGAGAGAAAAGTAAGATGCAAGTTTGAAGTGAAGTGTGTGTGTGAGAATACAAGTAATAAGTACCAAAAAAAAAAAGATTTTGAACTCCCTCCACCCTCATGCTAGCCGACGGTTTGGGGGTTCCAAGGGGGAAAGGAAATTGTTCACTAGATCATGCATGTTAAAGTCTTTAAAAGTTGGTTAATAGGGTTCCTTACATGGGAACTAGGTGTATGTATTATGTAACTTGATTCCTTATGCATTAAACTAACTAGTTAAGCCATAAATAATACTTACATGGAAGTAATGGGCTAATAAGTCCATTAAGGTGTGTAGTGTGGGCTCTTAAGTCCATTAATCAAGAGTCCATTAATAAAAGATCAAGTACGTAACAAATAATCCAACAAAAGCCCAAGTAATTAACTAGTATCCATAGTTAATTAAAAATAATTAATAAAACTTAATCATGAATGTAAATAATATTCTAAAAATATTATTCGTGTAATGTACGTGTGTCACAAAGATGTTTCGGGCATTCAAAGTTAAGTATGGTAACAAGTAAATGTATATAACAATACATTCATAAAACACAAGTATTAATAATAAACATTATTAATTAAACGTTGGAAAATCCAGGGTCGTTACAGAGTCAGTATTGCTTCTTGTAGCCTTCTAGAATAAGGTATGCGAACTGGAGTTTCAGGGGTCAGCTTCTGAGTATATGTTGATTTGTTCTTGAGCCTAGTTGACCTTCTCCGTGGTTCTTCCTCTGGGATTACGGAGTCCATTTGCTTTGCTTCTTCTATGTGGGGATTTTGGATAGTATTACTTGGCAATCTTCCCTGCGGTCGGGTTTTGGACCAGTGAGTGGAAGTGGTTGATCGTAGGTCAATTGAGATTGTTGGACTGGATAAGGTGGATAACGATAGCGAAAAGGTTGATTGCTTCACTGAAATTGATTAACCCTAGGTGGTTGATTGAATCCGGGGTTTGATGGACAAGCTGGGTATTGGACGTAACACACTGAACCATCAGGGTTTTTGTACTCAACTTGATATTCTTCAGTAGGTTGCGGGTTGGTACAATTATCACAAGCCTGAACTTGGTTAACCTGCTGCGGCTGCGTCTTCAGTTCTTCGAGTTGTTTAGGAAGAGATTCCATCTTATCCGTGAGGGATTTGATGGCCTCCGTTTGATTGTTTAGTGCAGATAGTGGTGAAATGTCCCGTTCTTATTGATTAAAAACGTTCCATATTAATTGATTTCGTTACGAGGTTTTGACCTCTATATGAGACGTTTTTCAAAGACTGCATTCATTTTTAAAACAAACCATAACCTTTATTTCATAAATAAAGGTTTAAAAAGCTTTATGTAGATTATCAAATAATGATAATCTAAAATATCCTGTTTACACACGACCATTACATAATGGTTTACAATACAAATATGTTACATCGAAATCAGTTTCTTGAATGCAGTTTTTACACAATATCATACAAGCATGGACTCCAAATCTCGTCCTTATTTAAGTATGCGACAGCGGAAGCTCTTAATAATCACCTGAGAATAAACATGCTTAAAACGTCAACAAAAATGTTGGTGAGTTATAGGTTTAACCTATATATCAAATCATAATAATAGACCACAAGATTTCATATTTCAATACACATCCCATACATAGAGATAAAAATCATTCATATGGTGAACACCTGGTAACCGACATTAACAAAATGCATATATAAGAATATCCCCATCATTCCGGGACACCCTTCGGATATGATATAAATTTCGAAGTACTAAAGCATCCGGTACTTTGGATGGGGCTTGTTGGGCCCGATAGATCTATCTTTAGGATTCGCGTCAATTAGGGTGTCTGTTCCCTAATTCTTAGATTACCAGACTTAATAAAAAGGGGCATATTCAATTTCGATAATTCAACCATAGAATGTAGTTTCACGTACTTGTGTCTATTTTGTAAATCATTTATAAAACTTGCATGTATTCTCATCCCAAAAATATTAGATTTTAAAAGTGGGACTATAACTCACATTCACAGATTTTTACTTCGTCGGGAAGTAAGACTTGGCCACTGGTTGATTCACGAACCTATAACAATATATACATATATATCAAAGTATGTTCAAAATATATTTACAACACTTTTAATATATTTTGATGTTTTAAGTTTATTAAGTCAGCTGTCCTCGTTAGTAACCTACAACTAGTTGTCCACAGTTAGATGTACAGAAATAAATCGATAAATATTATCTTGAATCAATCCACGACCCAGTGTATACGTATCTCAGTATTGATCACAACTCAAACTATATATATTTTGGAATCAACCTCAACCCTGTATAGCTAACTCCAACATTCACATATAGAGTGTCTATGGTTGTTCCGAAATATATATAGATGTGTCGACATGATAGGTCGAAACATTGTATACGTGTCTATGGTATCTCAAGATTACATAATATACAATACAAGTTGATTAAGTTGTGGTTGGAATAGATTTGTTACCAATTTTCACGTACCTAAAATGAGAAAAATTATCCAATCTTGTTTTACACATAACTTCTTCATTTTAAATCCGTTTTGAGTGAATCAAATTGCTATGGTTTCATATTGAACTCTATTTTATGAATCTAAACAGAAAAGTATAGGTTTATAGCCGGAAAAATAAGATACAAGTCGTTTTTGTAAAGGTAGTCATTTCAGTCGAAAGAACGACGTCTAGATGACCATTTTAGAAAACATACTTCCACTTTGAGTTTAACCATAATTTTTGGATATAGTTTCATGTTCATAATAAAAATCATTTTCTTAGAATTACAACTTTTAAATCAAAGTTTATCATAGTTTTTAATTAACTAACCCAAAACAGCCCGCGGTGTTACTACGACGGCGTAAATCCGGTTTTACGGTGTTTTTCGTATTTCCAGGTTTTAAATCATTAAGTTAGCATATCATATAGATATAGAACATGTGTTTAGTTAATTTTAAAAGTCAAGTTAGAAGGATTAACTTTTGTTTGCGAACAAGTTTAGAATTAACTAAACTATGTTCTAGTGATTACGAGTTTAAACCTTCGAATAAGATAGTTTTATATATATGAATCGAATGATGTTATGAACATCATTACTACCTTAAGTTCCTTGGATAAATCTACTGGAAAAGAGAAAAATGGATCTAGCTTCAACGGATCCTTGGATGGCTCGAAGTTCTTGAAGCAGAATCATGACACGAAAACAAGTTCAAGTAAGATCATCACTTGAAATAAGATTGTTATAGTTATAGAAATTGAACCAAAGTTTGAATATGATTATTACCTTGTATTAGAATGATAACCTACTGTAAGAAACAAAGATTTCTTGAGGTTGGATGATCACCTTACAAGATTGGAAGTGAGCTAGCAAACTTGAAAGTAATCTTGATTTTATGTAACTAGAACTTGTAATATATATGAAGAACACTTAGAACTTGAAGATAGAACTTGAGAGAGATCAATTAGATGAAGAAAATTGAAGAATGAAAGTGTTTGTAGGTGTTTTTGGTCGTTGGTGTATGGATTAGATATAAAGGATACGTAATTTTGTTTTCATGTAAATAAGTCATGAATGATTACTCATATTTTTGTAATTTTATGAGATATTTCATGCTAGTTGCCAAATGATGGTTCCCACATGTGTTAGGTGACTCACATGGGCTGCTAAGAGCTGATCATTGGAGTGTATATACCAATAGTACATACATCTAAAAGCTGTGTATTGTACGAGTACGAATACGGGTGCATACGAGTAGAATTGTTGATGAAACTGAACGAGGATGTAATTGTAAGCATTTTTGTTAAGTAGAAGTATTTTGATAAGTGTATTGAAGTCTTTCAAAAGTGTATAAATACATATTAAAACACTACATGTATATACATTTTAACTGAGTCGTTAAGTCATCGTTAGTCGTTACATGTAAGTGTTGTTTTGAAACCTTTAGGTTAACGATCTTGTTAAATGTTTTTAGCCCAATGTTTATAATATCAAATGAGATTTTAAATTATTATATTATCATGATATATCATGTATGAATATCTCTTAATATGATATATATACATTAAATGTCTTTACAACGATAATCGTTACATATATGTCTCGTTTAAAAATCATTAAGTTAGTAGTCTTGTTTTTACATATGTAGTTCATTATTAATATACTTAATGATATGTTTACTTATCATAGTATCATGTTAACTATATATATATATCCATATATATGTCATCATATAGTTTTTACAAGTTTTAACGTTCGTGAATCACCGGTCAACTTGGGTGGTCAATTGTCTATATGAAACATATTTCAATTAATCAAGTCTTAACAAATTTGATTGCTTAACATGTTGGAAATATTTAATCATGTAAATATCAATCTCAATTAATATATATAAACATGGAAAAGTTCGGGTCACTACAGTACCTACCCGTTAAATAAATTTCGTCCCGAAATTTTAAGCTGTTGAAGGTGTTGACGAATCTTTTGGAAATAGATGTGGGTATTTCTTCTTCATCTGATCTTCACGCTCCCAGGTGAACTCGGGTCCTCTACGAGCATTCCATCGAACCTTAACAATTGGTATCTTGTTTTGCTTAAGTCTTTTAACCTCACGATCCATTATTTCGACGGGTTCTTCGATGAATTGGAGTTTTTCGTTGATTTGGATTTCATCTAACGGAATAGTGAGATCTTCTTTAGCAAAACATTTCTTCAAATTCGAGACGTGGAAAGTGTTATGTACAGCCGCGAGTTGTTGAGGTAACTCAAGTCGGTAAGCTACTGGTCCGACACGATCAATAATCTTGAATGGTCCAATATACCTTGGATTTAATTTCCCTCGTTTACCAAATCGAACAACGCCTTTCCAAGGTGCAACTTTAAGCATGACCATCTCTCCAATTTCAAATTCTATATCTTTTCTTTTAATGTCAGCGTAGCTCTTTTGTCGACTTTGGGCGGTTTTCAACCGTTGTTGAATTTGGATGATCTTCTCGGTAGTTTCTTGTATAATCTCCGGACCCGTAATCTGTCTATCCCCCACTTCACTCCAACAAATCGGAGACCTGCACTTTCTACCATAAAGTGCTTCAAACGGCGCCATCTCAATGCTTGAATGGTAGCTGTTGTTGTAGGAAAATTCTGCTAACGGTAGATGTCGATCCCAACTGTTTCCGAAATCAATAACACATGCTCGTAGCATGTCTTCAAGCGTTTGTATCGTCCTTTCGCTCTGCCCATCAGTTTGTGGATGATAGGCAGTACTCATGTCTAGACGAGTTCCTAATGCTTGCTGTAATGTCTGCCAGAATCTTGAAATAAATCTGCCATCCCTATCAGAGATAATAGAGATTGGTATTCCATGTCTGGAGATGACTTCCTTCAAATACAGTCGTGCTAACTTCTCCATCTTGTCATCTTCTCTTATTGGTAGGAAGTGTGCGGATTTGGTGAGACGATCAACTATTACCCAAATAGTATCAAAACCACTTGCAGTCCTTGGCAATTTAGTGATGAAATCCATGGTAATGTTTTCCCATTTCCATTCCGGGATTTCGGGTTGTTGAAGTAGACCTGATGGTTTCTGATGCTCAGCTTTGACCTTAGAACATGTCAAACATTCTCCTACGTATTTAGCAACATCGGCTTTCATACCCGGCCACCAAAAATGTTTCTTGAGATCCTTGTACATCTTCCCCGTTCCAGGATGTATTGAGTATCTGGTTTTATGAGCTTCTCTAAGTACCATTTCTCTCATATCTCCAAATTTTGGTACCCAAATCCTTTCAGCCCTATACCGGGTTCCATCTTCCCGAATATTAAGATGCTTCTCCGATCCTTTGGGTATTTCATCCTTTAAATTTCCCTCTTTTAAAACTCCTTGTTGCGCCTCCTTTATTTGAGTAGTAAGGTTATTATGAATCATTATATTCATAGATTTTACTCGAATGGGTTCTCTGTCCTTCCTGCTCAAGGCATCGGCTACCACATTTGCCTTCCCCGGGTGGTAACGAATCTCAAAGTCGTAATCATTCAATAATTCAATCCACCTACGCTGCCTCATATTCAGTTGTTTCTGATTAAATATGTGTTGAAGACTTTTGTGGTCGGTATATATAATACTTTTGACCCCATATAAGTAGTGCCTCCAAGTCTTTAATGCAAAAACAACCGCGCCTAATTCCAAATCATGCGTTGTATAATTTTGTTCGTGAATCTTCAATTGTCTAGACGCATAAGCAATCACCTTCGTTCGTTGCATTAATACACAACCGAGACCTTGCTTTGATGCGTCACAATAAATCACAAAATCATCATTCCCTTCAGGCAATGACAATATAGGTGCCGTAGTTAGCTTTTTCTTCAATAACTGAAACGCTTTCTCTTGTTCATCATTCCATTCAAATTTCTTCCCTTTATGCGTTAATGCAGTCAAGGGTTTTGCTATTCTGGAAAAGTCTTGGATGAACCTTCTGTAGTAACCAGCTAGTCCTAAAAACTGGCGTATGTGTTTCGGAGTTTTCGGGGTTTCCCACTTTTCAACAGTTTCTATCTTTGCCGGATCCACCTTAATACCTTCTTTGTTCACTATGTGACCGAGGAATTGAACTTCTTCCAACCAAAATGCACACTTTGAAAACTTAGCGTACAATTCTTCCTTCCTCAATACTTCTAACACCTTTCTCAAATGTTCACCGTGTTCTTGGTCATTCTTTGAGTAAATAAGTATGTCATCAATGAAAACAATGACAAACTTGTCAAGGTATGGTCCACACAATCGGTTCATAAGGTCCATGAACACAGCTGGTGCATTAGTTAAACCAAACGGCATGACCATAAACTCGTAATGACCGTAACGTGTTCTGAAAGCAGTCTTTGGAATATCATCTTCTTTCACCCGCATTTGATGATACCCGGAACGTAAGTCAATCTTTGAATAAACAGACGAGCCTTGTAGTTGATCAAATAAGTCGTCGATTCTCGGTAGTGGGTAGCGGTTCTTGATGGTAAGTTTGTTCAACTCTCGGTAGTCGATACACAACCTGAATGTACCATCTTTCTTCTTGACAAACAAAACAGGAGCTCCCCACGGTGATGTGCTTGGTCGAATGAAACCACGCTCTAAAAGTTCTTGTAATTGGCTTTGCAGTTCTTTCATCTCGCTGGGTGCGAGTCTGTAAGGAGCACGAGCTATTGGTGCAGCTCCTGGTACAAGATCTATTTGAAATTCAACGGATCGATGTGGGGGTAATCCCGGTAATTCTTTCGGAAATACATCGGGAAATTCTTTTGCAATGGGAACATCATTGATGCTCTTTTCTTCAGTTTGTACTTTCTCGACGTGTGCTAGAACAGCATAGCAACCTTTTCTTATTAGTTTTTGTGCCTTCAAATTACTAATAAGATGTAGCTTCGTGTTGCCCTTTTCTCCGTACACCATTAAGGGTTTTCCTTTTTCTCGTATAATGCGAATTGCATTTTTGTAACAGACGATCTCTGCTTTCACTTCTTTCAACCAGTCCATACCGATTATCACATCAAAACTCCCTAACTCTACTGGTATCAAATCAATCTTAAATGTTTCGCTAACCAGTTTAATTTCTCGATTCCGACATATATTATCTGCTGAAATTAATTTACCGTTTGCTAATTCGAGTAAAAATTTACTATCCAAAGGCGTCAATGGACAACTTAATTTAGCACAAAAATCTCTACTCATATAGCTTCTATCCGCACCCGAATCAAATAAAACGTAAGCAGATTTATTGTCAATAAGAAACGTACCCGTAACAAGCTCCGGGTCTTCCTGTGCCTCTGCCGCATTAATATTGAAAACTCTTCCGCGACCTTGTCCATTCGTGTTCTCCTGGTTCGGGCAATTTCTAATAATGTGGCCCGGTTTTCCACATTTATAGCAAACTACATTGGCATAACTTGCTCCGACACTACTTGCTCTGCCATTACTCGTTCCGACACCATTCGTTCCTTTCGTTCTATTAACCCCTGGTTCGTAGACCTCACACTTCGCCGCGCTATGACCATTTCTTTTACACTTGTTGCAAAATTTGGTGCAGAACCCCGAGTGATACTTTTCACACCTTTGGCATAGCTGTTTCTGATTGTTGTTGTTGTTGCGGTTATTATTGTTGTTGGGATGATTGTTGTAGTTGCTGTTGTTGTTGTTGTTGTTGTTGTTGTTGTTGGGCCGTTTGTTGTAGTTGCGATTGATGTTGCGATTGTTGGGATAATTGTTGCGATTGCTGTTGTTGTTGTATTGGTGATTCTTATCACCATTTTCCTCCCACTTTCTTTTGACTTGCTTCACATTGGCCTCTTCAGCAGTATGTTCTTTAATTCTTTCTTCAATCTGGTTCACTAGTTTGTGAGCCATTCTACATGCCTGTTGTATCGAGGAGAGCTCGTGTGAACTTATATCTTCTTGGATTCTTTCCGGTAATCCTTTCACAAACGCGTCGATCTTCTCTTCCTCATCTTCGAATGCTCCCGGACACAATAGGCACAATTCTGTGAATTGTCTTTCATACGTGGTAATATCAAATCCTTGGGTTCGTAACCCTCTAAGTTCTGTCTTGAGCTTATTGACCTCGGTTCTGGGACGGTACTTCTCGTTCATCAAGTGCTTGAATGCTGACCACGGTAGTGCGTACGCATCGTCTTGTCCCACTTGCTCTAGATAGGTATTCCACCATGTTAACGCAGAACCTGTGAAGGTATGCGTAGCGTACTTCACTTTGTCCTCTTCAGTACACTTACTTATGGCAAACACCGATTCGACCTTCTCGGTCCACCGTTTCAATCCGATCGGTCCTTCGGTTCCATCAAATTCCAAAGGTTTGCAGGCAGTGAATTCTTTGTAGGTGCATCCTACACGATTTCCTGTACTGCTAGATCCAAGGTTATTGTTGGTATGTAGCGCAGCCTGTACTGCGGCTATGTTTGAAGCTAGAAAAGTACGGAATTCCTCTTCATTCATATTCACGGTGTGTCGAGTAGTCGGTGCCATTTCCTTCAAAATAGTCAAATGGAACAAGTTAATCATACAGAATATTAAGAGTAGTTAATAGTATTTCGTAGCATAATATGAACTCATTTATAAAAGCTTTTTCTTCATATTAGCGTTTTATAAGTTTAAATTCGGGTAGTACCTACCCGTTAAGTTCATACTTAGTAGCTAATATACAATTCAACTACTATAATTCTATATGAAAAACTGATTATAATAATATTTCGCGTTCAAACTTTTACACAATATTTTACAAACTTACAATACCGCTTATTTTACATATAGCATGAAATATAGCACACAATAACTTTGATACAAGATAGTTGTGAAGATAATTCTAGCTAGTACACAAGTCGTTCAGCAAAGGCAATAAAGACACGTAATTCATACGTCCAGAAACAAGTCATGCATTCTGGTTTTACTAGGACTACTTCCCATCCTTGGTCTTGTGGAACATAACCGTTATGGCCGTTGATAAGACAGCGTGTTGTAACGTCGTCAAAGGGACGAGGGTTACGTAATGTCCAACAGTCCCGTAACAATCTAAAAACCTCATTTCTTACCCCAATTACCGACTCCGTCACTTGTGGGAACGTTTTGTTTAATAGTTGTAGCCCGATGTTCTTGTTCTCACTTTGGTGAGAAGCGAACATTACTAATCCGTAAGCATAACATGCTTCTTTATGTTGCATGTTAGCCGCTTTTTCTAAATCACGAAGTCCAATATTCGGATATATTGAGTCAAAATAATTTCTTAACCCGTTGCGTAAAATAGCATTTGGGTTCCCCGCAATATATGCGTCAAAGTAAACACATCGTAACTTATGGGTTTCCCAATGTGATATCCCCCATCTTTCAAACGAAAGTCTCTTATAAACCAAGACATTCTTGGAACGTTCTTCGAATGTCTTACAAACTGATCTCGCCTTAAATAGTTGTGCCGAGGAATTCTGGCCGACTCTAGACAAGATTTCATCAATCATGTCTCCGGGTAGGTCTCTTAAAATATTGGGTTGTCTATCCATTTTGTGTTTTTAAACTGTAAAATAGACAAGAGTTAGATTCATAAAAAAAATACTTATTAATACAAGCAATTTTTACATATATCATAAAGCATAAGAACACTATATTACATATATTACACCACACGAATACAACTATCTTATTCTGACTCGCTCGTTTCTTCTTCTTCGGTTTTGGTTCGTTTTGCCAAGTTTCTAGGGATATATGATGTTCCCCTAATACTAACTGTCGTTTTCCACAAAGGTTTAGAAAAACCTGGTGGTTTAGAGGTTCCCGGGTCATTGTTACAACTTAAGGACTTCGGGGGTTGACGATACATATAAAGTTCATCGGGGTTGGAATTAGATTTCTCTATTTTTATGCCCTTTCCCTTATTATTTTCTTTTGCCTTTTTAAATTCAGTTGGGGTAATTTCTATAACATCATCGGAATTCTCGTCGGAATCCGATTCATCGGAGAATTGGTAATCCTCCCAATATTTTGCTTCCTTGGCGGAAACACCATTGACCATAATTAACCTTGGTCGGTTGGTTGAGGATTTTCTTTTACTTAACCGTTTTATTATTTCCCCCACCGGTTCTACTTCTTCATCCGGTTCCGATTCTTCTTCCGGTTCCTCTTCGGGAACTTATGAATCAGTCCACGAATCATTCCAATTTACATTTGACTCTTCATTATTATTAGGTGAGTCAATGGGACTTGTTCTAGAGGTAGACATCTATCACATAATATCAAACGCGTTAAGAGATTAATATATCACATAATATTCACATGTTAAAAATATATAGTTTCCAACAAAATTTGTTAAGCAATCATTTTTCAAGTAAACACGGTCGAAGTCCAGACTCACTAATGCATCCTAACAAACTCGATAAGACACACTAATGCAAAATTCTGGTTCTCTAAGACCAACGCTCTGATACCAACTGAAATGTCCCGTTCTTATTGATTAAAAACGTTCCATATTAATTGATTTCGTTGCGAGGTTTTGACCTCTATATGAGACGTTTTTCAAAGACTGCATTCATTTTTAAAACAAACCATAACCTTTATTTCATAAATAAAGGTTTAAAAAGCTTTACGTAGATTATCAAATAATGATAATCTAAAATATCCTGTTTACACACGACCATTACATAATGGTTTACAATACAAATATGTTACATCGAAATCAGTTTCTTGAATGCAGTTTTTACACAATATCATACAAGCATGGACTCCAAATCTCGTCCTTATTTAAGTATGCGACAGCGGAAGCTCTTAATAATCACCTGAGAATAAACATGCTTAAAACGTCAACAAAAATGTTGGTGAGTTATAGGTTTAACCTATATATCAAATCATAATAATAGACCACAAGATTTCATATTTCAATACACATCCCATACATAGAGATAAAAATCATTCATATGGTGAACACCTGGTAACCGACATTAACAAGATGCATATATAAGAATATCCCCATCATTCCGGGACACCCTTCGGATATGATATAAATTTCGAAGTACTAAAGCATCCGGTACTTTGGATGGGGCTTGTTGGGCCCGATAGATCTATCTTTAGGATTCGCGTCAATTAGGGTGTCTGTTCCCTAATTCTTAGATTACCAGACTTAATAAAAAGGGGCATATTCGATTTCGATAATTCAACCATAGAATGTAGTTTCACGTACTTGTGTCTATTTTGTAAATCATTTATAAAACCTGCATGTATTCTCATCCCAAAAATATTAGATTTTAAAAGTGGGACTATAACTCACATTCACAGATTTTTACTTCTTCGGGAAGTAAGACTTGGCCACTGGTTGATTCACGAACCTATAACAATATATACATATATATCAAAGTATGTTCAAAATATATTTACAACACTTTTAATATATTTTGATGTTTTAAGTTTATTAAGTCAGCTGTCCTCGTTAGTAACCTACAACTAGTTGTCCACAGTTAGATGTACAGAAATAAATCGATAAATATTATCTTGAATCAATCCACGACCCAGTGTATACGTATCTCAGTATTGATCACAACTCAAACTATATATATTTTGGAATCAACCTCAACCCTGTATAGCTAACTCCAACATTCACATATAGAGTGTCTATGGTTGTTCCGAAATATATATAGATGTGTCGACATGATAGGTCAAAACATTGTATACGTGTCTATGGTATCTCAAGATTACATAATATACAATACAAGTTGATTAAGTTATGGTTGGAATAGATTTGTTACCAATTTTCACGTACCTAAAATGAGAAAAATTATCCAATCTTGTTTTACCCATAACTTCTTCATTTTAAATCCGTTTTGAGTGAATCAAATTGCTATGGTTTCATATTGAACTCTATTTTATGAATCTAAACAGAAAAGTATAGGTTTATAGTCGGAAAAATAAGATACAAGTCGTTTTTGTAAAGGTAGTCATTTCAGTCGAAAGAACGACGTCTAGATGACCATTTTAGAAAACATACTTCCACTTTGAGTTTAACCATAATTTTTGGATATAGTTTCATGTTCATAATAAAAATCATTTTCTTAGAATTACAACTTTTAAATCAAAGTTTATCATAGTTTTTAATTAACTAACCCAAAACAGCCCGCGGTGTTACTACGACGGCGTAAATCCGGTTTTACGGTGTTTTTCGTGTTTCCAGGTTTTAAATCATTAAGTTAGCATATCATATAGATATAGAACATGTGTTTAGTTAATTTTAAAAGTCAAGTTAGAAGGATTAACTTTTGTTTGCGAACAAGTTTAGAATTAACTAAACTATGTTCTAGTGATTACGAGTTTAAACCTTCGAATAAGATAGTTTTATATATATGAATCGAATGATGTTATGAACATCATTACTACCTTAAGTTCCTTGGATAAATCTACTGGAAAAGATAAAAATGGATCTAGCTTCAACGGATCCTTGGATGGCTCGAAGTTCTTGAAGCAGAATCATGACACGAAAACAAGTTCAAGTAAGATCATCACTTGAAATAAGATTGTTATAGTTATAGAAATTGAACCAAAGTTTGAATATTATTATTAACTTGTATTAGAATAATAACCTACTGTAAGAAACAAAGATTTCTTGAGGTTGGATGATCACCTTACAAGATTGGAAGTGAGCTAGCAAACTTGAAAGTATTCTTGATTTTATGTTACTAGAACTTGTAATATATATGAAGAACACTTAGAACTTGAAGATAGAACTTGAGAGAGATCAATTAGATGAAGAAAATTGAAGAATGAAAGTGTTTGTAGGTGTTTTTGGTCGTTGGTGTATGGATTAGATATAAAGGATATGTAATTTTGTTTTCATGTAAATAAGTCATGAATGATTACTCATATTTTTGTAATTTTATGAGATATTTCATGCTAGTTGCCAAATGATGGTTCCCACATGTGTTAGGTGACTCACATGGGCTGCTAAGAGCTGATCATTGGAGTGTATATACCAATAGTACATACATCTAAAAGCTGTGTATTGTACGAGTACGAATACGGGTGCATACGAGTAGAATTGTTGATGAAACTGAACGAGGATGTAATTGTAAGCATTTTTGTTAAGTAGAAGTATTTTGATAAGTGTATTGAAGTCTTTAAAAAGTGTATAAATACATATTAAAACACTACATGTATATACATTTTAACTGAGTCGTTAAGTCATCGTTAGTCTTTACATGTAAGTGTTGTTTTGAAACCTTTAGGTTAACGATCTTGTTAAATGTTTTTAGCCCAATGTTTATAATATCAAATGAGATTTTAAATTATTATATTATCATGATATATCATGTATGAATATCTCTTAATATGATATATATACATTAAATGTCTTTACAACGATAATCGTTACATATATGTCTCGTTTAAAAATCATTAAGTTAGTAGTCTTGTTTTTACATATGTAGTTCATTATTAATATAGTTAATGATATGTTTACTTATCATAGTATCATGTTAACTATATATATATATCCATATATATGTCATCATATAGTTTTTACAAGTTTTAACGTTCGTGAATCACCGGTCAACTTGGGTGGTCAATTGTCTATATGAAACATATTTCAATTAATCAAGTCTTAACAAATTTGATTGCTTAACATGTTGGAAATATTTAATCATGTAAATATCAATCTCAATTAATATATATAAACATGGAAAAGTTTGGGTCACTACAAGTGGGGCAGATGATGAAGTTGTTTCACCACTGTTCCAGTCATGATGATGCATTGTCATGTTCTCGAACAGTTCCCATGCTTCTTCTGCGGTTTGGTTCATCAGATTCCCTTGAGCTGCTGCATCGATCGTCGTCCTATGATTTACCGTAAGACTATTGTAGAAGGTACATATTTGGGCTGACCGTTCTAGCTGGTGACTAGGGCATTTCTTTAGCAGGGTTTTGAATCGCTCCCATGCAGTGTAAAGAGATTCATCATAACTTTGTTTGAAGTTAATGATGTCATTCTTCAGTTTGATTTGTTTAGAAGGAGGGAAATATTTGGTTAGGAATTTAGTAGCCATCTCCGTCCATGACGTGATGGAATCTTTTTCCAGTCCTTCGAACCAAGTTTGAGCATGATGAGTGAGAGAATAGGGGAACAAGTATAGCCAGACTATTAGAAACCATAGAAAAACAGATAAATAAAAGAAAATCCTCAACCAATGGACCAAAGTTAAAAATGGTCAATGGTGTTTCCGCCGAGGAAGCAAAATATTGGGAAAATTACCAATTTTCTGATGAATCGGATCCCGATGAGGATTTCGATAATTTTATAGAAATTACCCCGACCCAATTTGAAAAATCAAAAGAAAATAATAAGGAAAAGGTATCAAAATAGAGAAATCTAATTCCAACCCTGATGAACTTTATGTTAACATGAAATATCCCGATGGAAAATACCGTCAACACCCGTATTTCTTAAGTTTTAACTATAACCCGGGGACATCTAAGCCACCAGGTTTTTCTAAACCATTCGTGAAAACAACGGCTCGTATTAGAGGAACATCATATATCCCAAGAAAATTAGCGAAACGAACCAAGTTCGAAGAGGAAGAAACAAGTGAGTCGGAATGATGAGTAGTAATCTTGTTGTGTAATATATGTATTGTAGTGTGCTTGTACTTTGATGATATATGTAAAAATTGCTTGTATTGTTTGTTAATTATCTTTTACAAATCTAATCCTTGTCTATTTTACAGTATAAAACACCCAATGGACGTTAAGGATAGACAACTAAAAATTTTAGAAGACCTACCAGGGGATATGATTGATGAAATCTTAACTAGAGTCGGTCAGAATTCATTGGCACAATTATTTACGGCGAAATTAGTTTGTCAAATATTTGAAAGACGTTACAAGCATACCTTAGTTTATAAAAGGCTTTCCTCTGAAAGATGGGGTATATCACATTCGGGAGACTTTAAGTTACGCCGTATTTTCTTTATGGCATTAAATGCGGGAAACCCAGATGCAATTTTACGCTACGGGTTGAGAACCTATTTTGACTCCACATATCCCAACATAGGACTTCGTTCTTTAGAAAGAGCTTCAAACATGCAACATAAAGAAGCATGTTATGCTTACGAGTTAGTGATGTCCGCTTCTCACCAAATTGAGAAAAAGAACATCTTATTGCAACTATTAAATAAAACATTCCTACAAGTGACGGATTCAATAGTTGGGGTGAGAAATAAGGTTTTTAGATTGTTACGGGGCTGTTGGGCATTATGTAACCCTCGTCCTTTTGACGACGTTACAACATGCTATCTTGCCAACGACCACAACGGTTATTTTCCACAAGACCAAGGATGAGAATTAATACTAGTAAAACCCGAATGCATGACTTGTTTCTGGACCTACGAATTACGTGTCTTTATTGCCTTTGCTGAACGACTTGCGCTTAACTAGAATTGACTTCACAACTGCCTTGTATCAAAGTTATTGTGTGCTATATTTCATGCTATATGTAAAATAACGGTATTGTAAGTTTGTAAAATATTGTATAAAAGTTTGAACGCGAAATATTATTGTAATCAGTTTTTCATATAGAATTGTAGTAGTTGAATTGTATATTAGCTACTAAGTATGAACTTAACGGGTAGGTATTACCCGAATTAAAACTTATAAAACGCTAATATGAAGTAAAAGCTTTTATAAATAAGTTCATACTATGCTACGAAATACTATTGACTACTTTTAATATTCTATATGATTAACTTGATTCTTTTGGCTATTTTTGAAGGAAATGGCACCGACTACTCGTCAGAACTTGAACATGAGCGAGGAAGACTTTCGTGTTTACCTTGCAGCAAACATAGCCGCAGTACAGGATGCGATGCAAAATAACAATAACTCTGGATCTAGCAGTGGAACTAATTCCACAAGAAATCGTGCAGGATGCTCCTACAAAGAATTCACTGCCTGCAAACCTATGGAATTCGATGGAACCGAGGGTCCAATCTGATTAAAACGGTGAACCGGGAAGGTCAAATCGGTGTTTGCCATAAGTAAGTGCACTGAAGAAGATAAAGTAAAGTACGCTACGCATACCTTAACAGGTACTGCGTTAACATGGTGGAATACCTACCTCGAGCAGGTGGGACAAGATGTTGCTTACGCACTACCGTGGTCAGCATTCAAACACTTGATGAACGAGCAATACCGTCCCAGAAATGATGTCAATAAGCTCAAAGTAGAGCTTAGAGGGTTACAAACGCAAGGATTCGACATTACCACGTATGAACGACGATTCACAGAGTTGTGCCTATTATGTCCAAGATTGTTCGAAGATGAAGAAGAGAAGATCGACGCATTTGTTAAAGGGCTACAAGAAAGGATCCAAGAAGATGTGAGTTTACAAGAGCCCGCCTCCATACAAAAGGCAAGTCGAATGGCTCACAAACTCATAAACCAGATTGAGGGAAGAATTAAAGAGCAAACGGCCGAAGAGGTCAACATGAAACAAGTCAAGAGAAAGTGGGAGGAAAACAGTGACAAGAGTCACCAATACAATAACAACAACAATCACAACATCAAGCGCAACAACTATCCCAACAACCGTAACATCAATCGCAATTCCAACAATAACTACAACAAACGTCCCAACAGCAACAACTACAATAATTGTCCCAACAACAATAACAACCGCAACAACAACAATTCCTATAACAACAAGAAGCAGAATCAGCCATGCAAAAGGTGTGAAGAGAACCATCCGAATGAGTTCTGCACGACATTTTGCACCAAGTGTAGTAGAAAAGGTCATAGTGCAGCGAAGTATGAGGTCTTCGGACCGAAGAATAACAAAATTAACAGACCAAATAATGTCAGAACACATAATGCCGCCGTAGTTTGTTTTGGATGTGGAAAATCGGGCCACATTATTAGAAACTGCCCGAATCAGGGAAATACTAATGGGCAGGGCCGCAGAAGAGTTTTCAATATTAATACGGCAGAAGCGCGGGAAGACCCGGAGCTTGTTACAGGTACGTTTCTTATTGACAATAAATCTGCTTATGTTTTATTTGATTCAGGTGCGGATAGAAGCTATATGAGTAGAGATTTTTGTGCTAAATTAAGTTGTCCATTGACACCTTTGGATAATAAATTTTTACTCGAATTAGCAAACGGTAAATTAATTTCAGCAGATAAAATATGTCGGAATCGAGAAATTAAACTGGTTAGCGAAACGTTTAAGATTGATTTGATACCAGTAGAGTTAGGGAGATTTGATGTGATAATTGGTATGGATTGGTTGAAAAAGGAGAGAACAGAAATCGTATGTTACAAAAACGCAATTCGCATTGTACGAGAAAAAGGAAAACCCTTAATGGTGTACTGAGAAAAGAGCAACGCGAAGCTAAATCTTATTGGTAATTTAAAGGCGCAAAAAATAATAAAAAAAGGTTGCTATGCTATTCTAGAACATGTCGAGAAAGTACAAACCGAAGAAAAGAACATCAATGATGTTCCCGTTGCAAAAGAATTTCCCGATGCATTTCTGAAAGAACTACCGGGACTACCTCCACACCGATCCGTTGAATTTCAAATAGACCTAGTACCGGGAGCTGCACCAATAGCTCGTGCTCCATACAGACTCGCACCCAGCGAAATGAAGGAACTCCAGAGTCAATTACAAGAACTTTTAGAGCGTGGTTTCATTCGACCAAGCACATCACCATGGGGAGCTCCTGTTTTGTTTGTTAAAAAGAAAGATGGCACATTCAGGTTGTGTATCGACTACCGAGAGTTGAACAAAGTCACCATCAAGAACCACTACCCACTACCGAGAATCGACGACTTATTTGATCAACTACAAGGCTCTTCGGTTTATTCGAAAATCGATTTACGTTCTGGGTATCATCAAATACGGGTGAAGGAGGATGATATTCCAAAGACTACTTTTAGAACGCGTTATGGTCATTATGAGTTTATGGTTATGCCATTTGGATTGACTAACGCACCAGCTGTGTTCATGGACTTCATGAACCAAGTGTGTGGACCATATCTTGATAAGTTTGTCATTGTTTTCATTGATGACATACTTATTTACTCAAAGAATGATCAAGAGCACGAAGAACATTTGAGAAACGTGCTAGAATTATTGAGGTAGGAAAAATTGTACGCTAAATTTTCAAAGTGTGCATTTTGGTTGAAAGAAGTTCAATTCCTCGATCATATAGTGAGCAAAGAAGGTATTTAAGTTGATCCGAAAAAGATTGAAACCGTTGAGAAGTGGGAAACACCGAAAACTCCTACGCAGATACGTCAATTTTTAGGATTGGCTGGTTACTACAGAAGATTCATCCAAGATTTTTCCAAAATAGCAAAACCCTTAACTGTATTAACACATAAAGGGAAGAAATTTGAATGGAAGGATGAATAAGAGAAAGCGTTTCAGTTGTTGAAGAAAAAGTTAACTACGGCACCTATATTGTCATTGCCTGAAGGGAATGATGATTTTGTGATATATTGTGACGCCTCAAAGTAAGGCCTCGGTTGTGTATTAATGCAACGAATGAAGGTAATTGCCTATGCGTCCAGACAATTGAAGATTCATGAGCAAAATTATACGACTCACGATTTGGAATTGGGCGCTGTTGTTTTTGCATTAAAAACATGGAGGCACTACTTATATGGGGTCAAAAGTATCATATATACCGACCACAAAAGTCTCCAACATATATTTGATCAGAAACAACTAAAAATGAGGCAGCGTAGGTTGATTGAATTGTTAAATGATTACGATTTTGAGATTCGTTACCACCCGGGGAAGGCGAATGTGTTAGCCGACGCTTTGAGTAGAAAGGACAGAGAACCTATACGGGTAAAAGCTATGAATATAATTATTCATACTAACCTTACTACTCAAATAAATGAGGCGCAACAGGGAGTTTTATAAGAAGGAAATTTGAAGAAGGAAATACCCAAAGGATCGGAGAAACATCTTAATATTCGGGAAGACGGAACTCGATATAGGGCTGAAAGAATTTGGGTACCAAAGTTTGGAGACGTGAGAGAAATGGTACTTAGGGAAGCACATAAAACAGATATTCAATACATCTCGGAGCGGGAAAGATGTACAAAGATCTCAAGAAACATTTTTGGTGGCCGGGTATGAAAGCCGATATTGCTAAATACGTAGGAGAATGTTTGACGTGTTCTAAGGTAAAAGATGAACATCAGAAACCATCAGGTCTACTTCAACAACATGAAATCCCGGAGTGGAAATGGGAAAACATTACCATGGATTTCATTACTAAATTGCCAAGGACTGCAAGTGATTATGATACTATTTGGGTAATAGTCGATCGTCTCACCAAATCATCACACTTTCTACCAATGCGAGAAGATGATAAAATGGAAAAGTTAGCACGACTATACTTGAAGGAAGTCGTCTCCAGACACGGAATACCAATCTCTATTATCTCTGATAGGGACGGTAGATTTGTTTCAAGGTTTTGGCAAACATTACAACAAGCATTGGGAACTCGTCTAGATATGAGTACTGCCTATCATCCACAAACCGATGGGCAGAGTGAATGGACGATACAGACCCTTGAAGACATGCTACAAGCATGTGTTATCGATTTCGGAAACAGTTGGGATCGACATCTACCATTAGCAGAATTTTCCTACAACAACAGTTACCACTCGAGTATTGAGATGGCACCGTTTGAGGCACTTTATGGTAGAAAGTGCGGGTCTCCGATTTGTTGGAGTGAAGTTGGGGATAGACAGATTACGGGTCCAGAAATTCTCCAAGAAACTACAGAGAAAATCATTCAAATTCAACAACGGTTGAAAACTGCCCAAAGTCGACAAAAGAGCTACGCGGACATTAAGAGAAAAGTCATGCTTAAGGTTTCAACTTGGAAGGGCGTTGTTCAATTTGGTAAACATGAGAAACTAAACCTTAGGTACATTGGGCCATTCAAGATTATAGATCGTGTCGGACCAGTAGCTTACCGACTTGACTTACCTCAACAACTCGCCGGGGTACATAATACTTTTCATGTCTCGAATCTGAAGAAATGTTTTGCTAAAGAAGATCTCACTATTATGTTAGATTATGCATGCTAATTATTCCTAGATATTCGGAAAATCGCGTTCAAAAATGACTACCTGATTAGAGTCAAATCTGTTTCGTATGCACAAAGTTTGGTCTAACATGAACTAGAAGTTGATTGGAGACTTTTCCTTCTGATCTATTGATATTTGTATGTTCAGAAGCATATTACATTTGTATGTCAACATGTGAAACATT
The DNA here is from genome assembly GCF_046630445.1 of Rutidosis leptorrhynchoides. Taxonomy (NCBI): domain Eukaryota; kingdom Viridiplantae; phylum Streptophyta; class Magnoliopsida; order Asterales; family Asteraceae; genus Rutidosis; species Rutidosis leptorrhynchoides. The sequence goes on from NC_092333.1 coordinate 404,439,926, forward strand.
ATACTTTGTGTGCTACACGTGTCATAAAACGATGTGTCTGGATTATGTCCAAATCAAAAAGTCCGATTTCCTTTACAAAAATGTACCAATTGGCGAAACAAAATGCTTAGATATTTTTACCACTTAAACTTTGGGATTTTAGTAACCATATCCCACTAGCCATGTGTCAATTACATTTTTCTCGAATAAATGAAGAATAAATGATAAATGAAATAAAACTGTTGCGCGTGCAGAAACGGACTAGGTGAAAATTGTATGAAACATGAGTTATAGAAATCATTTAAGGGCATGCTGAAATGTCCCGTTCTTATTGATTAAAAACGTTCCATATTAATTGATTTCATTGCGAGGTTTTGACCTCTATATGAGACGTTTTTCAAAGACTGCATTCATTTTAAAACAAACCATAACCTTTATTTCACCAATAAAGGTTTAAAAGCTTTACGTAGATTATCAAATAGTGATAATCTAAAATATCCTGTTTACACACTACTATTACATAATGGTTTACAATACAAATATGTTACAACGAAATAAGTTTCTTGAATGCAGTTTTTACACAATATCATACAAGCATGGACTCCAAATCTTGTCCTTATTTAAGTATGCGACAGCGAAAGCTCTTAATATTCACCTGAGAATAAACATGCTTTAAACGTCAACAAAAATGTTGGTGAGTTATAGGTTTAACCTATATATATCAAATTGTAACAATAGACCACAAGATTTCATATTTCAATATACATCCCATACATAGAGATAAAAATCATTCATATGGTGAACACCTGGTAACCGACATTAACAAGATGCATATATAAGAATATCCCCATCATTCCGGGACACCCTTCGGATATGATATAAATTTTGAAGTACTAAAGCATCCGGTACTTTGGATGGGGTTTGTTAGGCCCAATAGATCTATCTTTAGGATTCGCGTCAATTAGGGTGTCTGTTCCCTAATTCTTAGATTACCAGACTTAATAAAAAGGGGCATATTCGATTTCGATAATTCAACCATAGAATGTAGTTTCACGTACTTGTGTCTATTTTGTAAATCATTTATAAAACCTGCATGTATTCTCATCCCAAAAATATTAGATTTTAAAAGTGGGACTATAACTCACTTTCACAGATTTTTTACTTCGTCGGGAAGTAAGACTTGGCCACTGGTCGATTCACGAACCTATAACAAATATGTACATATATATCAAAGTATGTTCAAAATATATTTACAACACTTTTAATACATTTTGATGTTTTAAGTTCATTAAGTCAGCTGTCCTCGTTAGTAACCTACAACTAGTTGTCCACAGTTAGATGTATAGAAATATATCGATATATATTATCTTGAATCAATCCACGACCCAGTGTATACATATCTCAGTATTGATCATAACTCAAACTATATATATTTTGCAATCAACCTCAGCCCTGTATAGCTAACTCCAACATTCACATATAGAGTGTCTATGGTTGTTCCGAAATATATATAGATGTGTTGACATGATAGGTCGAAACATTGTATACGTGTCTATGGTATCTCAAGATTACATAATATACAATACAAGTTGATTAAGTTATGGTTGGAATAGATTTGTTACCAATTTTCACGTAGCTAAAATGAATAGTTTTTACCAATTTTGTTTTGCTCGCCATTTCTTCGTTTCTAATCCGTTTTGAGTGATTTAAGCGGCCACGGTTTCATATTGAACTTGACTTTATGAAACTAAACAGAAAAGGTATAGTTTTATAGTCGGAAATACAAGTTACAAGTCGTTTTTGAAAGAGGTAGTCATTTCCGTCGAAAGAACGACATCTTGATGACTGTTTTGAAAAACATACTTTCACTTTGAGTTTAACCATGATTTTTGGATATGGTTTCATGTTCATAAGAAAAATCATTTTCCCAGAAGTATAGCTTTTAAATCAAAGTTTTTCATAGTTTTTAATTATCCAAACCAAAACAGCCCCCGGTTGTAACTACGACGGCGTAAATCCTGTTTTATGGTGTTTATCGTGTTTTCGGGTTTTAAATCGTTAAGTTAGCATATCATATAGATATAGATCATGTGTATAGTTGATTTTAAAAGTGTAGTTAGAAGGATTAACTTTATTTGCGAACAAGTTTAGAATTAACTAAACTATGTTCTAGTGATTACTAGTTTACCACTTCGAATATGATAGCTTTTTATGTATGAATCGAATGATGTTATGAATATCATTACTACCTTAAGTTCCTTGAATAAACCTACTGGAAAAGAGAAAAATGGATCTAGCTTCAACGGATCTTTGGATGGCTCGAAGTTCTTGAAGCAGAATCATGACACGAAAACAAGTTCAAGTAAGATCATCACTTAAAATAAGATTGTTATAGTTATAGAAATTGAACCAAAGTTTGAATATGATTATTACCTTGTATTAGAATGATAACCTACTGTAAGAAACCAAGATTTCTTGAGGTTGTATGATCACCTTACAAGATTGGAAGTGAGCTAGCAAACTTGAAAGTATTCTTGATTTTATGAAACTAGAACTTGTAGAATTTATGAAGAACGCTTAGAACTTGAAGATAGAACTTGAGAGAGATCAATTAGATGAAGAAAATTGAAGAACGAAAGTGTTTGTAGGTGTTTTTGGTCGTTGGTGTATGGATTAGATATAAAGGATATGTAATTTTGTTTTCATGTAAATAAGTCATGAATGATTACTCATATTTTTGTAATTTTATGAGATATTTCATGCTAGTTTCCAAATGATGGTTCCCACATGTGTTAGGTGACTCACATGGGCTGCTAAGAGCTGATCATTGGAGTGTATATACCAATAGTACATACATCTAAAAGCTGTGTATTGTACGAGTACGAATACGGGTGCATACGAGTAGAATTGTTGATGAAACTGAACGAGGATGTAACTGTAAGTATTTTTGTTAAGTAGAAGTATTTTGATAAGTGTCTTGAAGTCTTTCAAAAGTGTATGAATACATATTAAAACACTACATGTATATACATTTTAACTGAGTCGTTAAGTCATCGTTAGTCGTTACATGTAAGTGTTGTTTTGAAACCTTTACGTTAACGATCTTGTTAAATGTTGTTAACCCAATGTTTATAATATCAAATGAGATTTTAAATTATTATATTATCATGATATTATGATGTATGAATATTTCTTAATATGATATATATATATACATTAAATGTCATTACAATGATAATCGTTACATATATGTCTCGTTTCAAAATCATTAAGTTAGTAGTCTTGCTTTTACATATGTAGTTCATTGTTAATATACTTAATGATATGTTTACTTATCATAATATCATGTTAACTATATATATAACCATATATATGTCATCATATAGTTTTTACAAGTTTTAACATTCGTGAATCACCGGTCAACTTGGGTGGTCAATTGTCTATATGAAACCTATTTCAATTAAACAAGTCTTAACAAGTTTGATTGCTTAACATGTTGGAAACACTTAATCATGTAAATAACAATTTCATTTAATATATATCTATAAACATGGAAAAGTTCGGGTCACTACACATGGATAGACTTTTTGGAAAGCTTATAACATATTCTTTTGATCTGGAGTTTACCACATTGGCATGATTTATGAGTTGTGATTTATGCTTGTTGATTACATGACTTACGTGAAACTGAATTGATACGATAACTAGTAAATGCGTACATGACAAACTATGATCTAAAACATTTTAGTTGACCTAAGGTTGACACATTAACCAAGATTACATAACTTACTCAGGTGTTTGACCTTGATACTTTGACCAAGTTTGACTTTTGTTGACTTGTATGAACTATGTTAACTATGTGTTGAGTTTTACAACCTACCGAGTCGGTCTGAGCTATAAAACAACATGTACACTATGGGATAACATATTGTGATTTTATAAACTTACTTGACCAATCTAAATGATTAGGTTACATTATATGATTGTAATCGTCCGGTCTACATACTACTTTTGACTACTATTTACTGTACACGCAAGGTGAGTCTATAGTCCCATTTTCACTTTTACTTTTAGGCTGAGATACATGCTACTATCAAACTATTTTTACACATGTTTTACAATTTAGACACGAGTACTAAACTTTATACATATGAGTTCTGTTTAGAAAGCCCTTAGCTTGAATACTTTAGTTACTTTTGTAAGCGCGAATCACAAGGACGGATCCGTTAGGTTTGACAGCCTCACCCTACATACTGTGGTGTTATGTTTTGTAAACTATACACTTGAACAGGTGTATACTAAGATATGGTAAAGGAAATCGCGTAGCGTTAAGCTATTCGTGGTGTTAAGCTTTGTATTCAAGTTCTCATTAGATTGTATATACTTTTTAAAACACTTGGATTGTACGCAAAAAATCTCTTTTTCTAAAACAAAGAATTATTACTTTGAATACTGTTTTTCAGACTCTGCTTTATGTTACTTAAACCCGTGGTTTACAAACATTTGAAACTTGACATGGTATTGTCTACAGACATTTGAAATAGGATACAGTGATGTCTACAAACTTTTGATATGAAACCTTCGCGGTCTCATACATTACATTTGGCTACTTAAACTTGTGTTTTACAAGCAGCAGAAAACAAAACATTTTTGATGTCATACACAGTTGAAACTTGACATCGTTGTTTACAAACAGTTTAAAACTTGACATTTGCTATCTACAAACTTTTGATATTAAACCTTGGTGGTATTATACTGATAAACATTTTGCTAAAAATCGTTTCTTAAACATGCTATATTGTTTATTAAAACCTGTAGATTTACTCAACATTATTGTTGACTCGTTTTACATGTTTTATCTCAGGTATTCATTGTAGTGACCCGAACTTTTCCATGATTATATATTAAATGAAAACTATATTTACATGATTAAATGTTTCCAACATGTTAAGCAATCAAACTTTTTAAGACTTGATTAATTGAAACGGATTTTGTGTTAACATTTGACCACCCAGTTTGTCCGATGATTCACGAACGTTATAACTTGTGTATAACATGATATTATATATATGAACATATATATGAACATATATATGTATATATATATATATATATATATATATATATATATATATATATATATATATATATATATAACATGATGAAATGATGAGTAAGTATCTTATTATGTATATTAACAATGAACCTTATACATAAAACAAGACTACTAACATAAGAAATTCAAAACGATATCTATACGTAACGATTATCGTTGTAATAACGTCTTAATATTTATATATCATATTAAGATATATTAGTACATCATGTTATCATATTAATGTAATAATTTTATGTAACGACCCGGATTTTTCCGATCATTTTATACTTATGAGATTAATATTTACATAAATTAAACCATACCAACATGATAAGTAATCCAAATTGTTAAGACTTGTGTTTTTGAAAAGAGTTTTACACAACGTTTGACCATCCAATATGACCGATGATATCACGAACTATATAACATACGATAATTATACGTTTGTGTATATATATGTATTTATATATATTTAACATGATCTAAGGATGGTTTAACATCTCATCGTGTACTAATGACAATGAGTTATAAGTATATTTTGAAACTACTAACTTAAGTTTTCAAAACGATAACTATACGTAACGTTCTTTGATATATATACTTATAACCTATAATGCTTATTCATATATCGTATATATAATGTATTTAATCACTTTTTAAGGACTTAAATACATAAAACAATATAAGTATATTCACAAAAGATAGCTATATTTGAATTCTCGTTCCGTTTCCTCAAGATTTCTATACGTATATCTAGGGTATATGTACCCGTATCATACCCAGCTTCTATACGTATTTACTATTGGTATATACACATCAAATCAACATCCTAATCGACATTATTACTGCCCTAGATATGAGGTAACTAGAATTTGTCAAGTAGCATGAATTATTAGTAAGAAAACAAAATTAGGAATCCTTTTCTTTCTTTATAAACTAAAAACGTTTTTATGAATGAACACCATTTCTTCACTCCATTTTCTCATACCTACACCCTCATTTCTCTCTCAAAATACTCCTAACTTCATACTTGATCATCTCCAAGCATTTTCCCCATCATTTAGCTTCAATTACAAGCCTTAAACACCATAAGAAAACTCTTTCAAGAACATATCAAAATAACCACCCATTTGAAGAAGTTTACTTCCAACCTTTTGATCTAACTCCACCACTCTTTGATTCCAAGATTATTTCTTATCTTTTTCAGTAACTTTGTCCAAGTAACTTGAGGTAGTAACCTTGTTCATAATCTGTCATAACCCGTCCTTAACCGTAAGAACGTGTTAGATAACGTATGATTTCATTGCGAGGTATTGACCTCTATATGCGACATTTTTAAAAGAAAAACTGCATATATTATACATTACAAACCATGATTCTTATTTTTGATACAAGCTTTGGACAAAATAAAGATGATTATCGTTTAGCGATAATCTTCGACTTACAAACTTTACAAATGATGATAACAACACGATTTCTAGCATATTTTACAACACAAGTTCTTGGATATGCAGTCTTATTTTTGACACAAATATGCGTACGCAAGATCCTGCTCAAATTCAACATAATGCAGCGAAAACTTCTAATTATCACCTGAGAATAAACATGTTTAAAACGTCAACATAAAGTTGGTGAGATATAGGTTTAGTGCCGGCAGCAATATATATATAGACCACAAGATTTCAGATATAAACAGTTTAATAAAAATATTCTAAGTGGTTGAGCACTTGGTAACCATACTTAACATTTAATCACGTCGCATATTCCCTTTATTATGAAATCTTACTACACCGTACCAAGTGTAGTCACGAAACGAAGTACTGTGCAACCGTTGAATACTGTTCGTCCAGTCCGGTTGGGGTTGTCAGGCCCGATAGATCTATCAACAGGATTCACGTTTACAATACCGCTGTAAATATTAGTTACCAAGCTACAGGGAAGTATGCCAGTGGTACAACTCAACGTAGAATATATTTTTCAGTTACTTGTGTCCATAACGTAAAACATAAAATACATGTATTCTCATCCCGAAATATTTAGAGTTTAAAAGTGGGACTATATACTCACTTTCGTCTTGAAGATATGTAATTTCGACTTGGTCTCCGATTGATATCACAAACCTATCCATATATAGTTTATCAATATATTTCTATTTTAAACAAGCGTCACATATATATACTTTTTATACTTTTAATAGTTTTAATAATTTCTTAGTCCGTAGTTAGCAGTCCGATGTTAGTAATTCAATTTTAATGGTTCATTTTTAGGTGTTTAATAAACCCTCAATGAAATAAATAAAAACCCCCATCGTATATGTATTGGTCGAGATTAATCTTGACCCATGGTACCGGTGTTGTCAAATGACGTGTTGCGTACATAAAGTACCGGTGTTGTCAAATGACGTGTTGCGTACAATCATGGGATCTTATGATTAATCTTCTCGTATTGTTTACGGGTGATCCTGAACCATATAAAATTAAATTATGAGTACATATATATAAAATATCATGTTATTTTAAAAAGATGTGATTTATTTAATTTTCTCCAATTATTTTCGTAGCCAAACTAGTCTTAGATATCCGATCTCGTTTTGGTCATAGTTTCTTCGTTACAACTCCGTTTTCGTTGATTCAACTTGCCACTTCCTTGGATCGAGTCCCTCTTTAAGACTATGAACTGTAAATACCTTAGTTTGTATTCGAAATCACAGGTCATAGGTCAAACTTTAGTGAAACTTATGAAGTTAATCATTTTCCATCATGTAAACAACCTTAAATGATTATTTTTCTAAAAATACTTATACTTTGAGTTAAATCATGAAATTTTTATGTGTTATCATATTCATAGTAAAAATCATTTTTCCAGAAAATAAACCTCCAATTCAAAGTTTAAGATGGTTTTTAATTATCCAACCCAAAACAGCCCCCGGTTGCACTCCGACGTCGTAAAAACAGTTTTTAAGGTGTTCTTTGAAAAACCAAGTTATACCTTGTTAAATTAGCATATTTTTAAGTTATATTACAGGTCTTGAAGTATTTTAAAAGTTAAGTTATAAGAATCTATTTAGTTTGCAAACAAGTTTGAAAACATTCAAACTATGTTCTTGTTGTTAAAATTTTATACCACAAAATAAGATAGCTATATATATATGAATCGAATAAGGTTATGAACATAGTTACTACCTCAAGTTCCTTGGACAAGGTTGCTGTAAAAGAGGAGTAAAAAGCTAGAACCAAAAGGGTGATGGAATTGAATGAAAGATTGGAAGTAAGTTTGTGTTCTTGGAAGGATTTCTTGAAGTGTTTTTGTAAGGTTTTCTTATGAGGTTTAAGTGTTGTTTTTGAAGCTAAATGATGGGGAAAATGCTTAGAGATGATCAAGTATGAAGTTAAGAGTATTTTAAGAGAGAAATGGAAGTGTAAGTATGAGAAAATGGGGTGAAGAAATGGTGTGCATGCATAAAAACGTTTTTAGGTTATAAAGGAAAAAAAAATACCTAACTTTGTTTTCTTGCTAAATAATTCATGCTACTTGACAAATGGTTGGTTCCACATGTTTCTTAATCATTTAAGGCTGCTAAAGAGCAGATTTTTATTGGTATATACCAATAGTAAATACATCTAGAAGCTGCGTATGATACGGGTACATATACCCTAGGTATACGTATAGAAATCTTTGAGAAAACGGAACGAGGATTCAAATATAGCTATCTTTTGTAAATATACTTATATTGTTTTATGTATTTAAGTCTTTAAAAGTGATTAAATACATTACTTATACGATATATGTATAAACACTATAGGTCATAAGTATTTAAGTCAAATAACGTTACGTATGGTTATCGTTTTGAAAACTTAAGTTAGTAGTTTCAAAATATACTTATAACTTATTGTTATTAATACAAAATGAGATATTAAAACATTCTTAGATCATGTTAAATATGTATATATACATATATATACATAAACGTATAATTATCATATATTGTATAGTTCGTGATATCATCGGTCAAACTAGACGGTCAAACGTTGTGTAAAACTCTTTTCGAAAACATAAGTCTCAACAATTTGGATTGCTTATCATGTTGGTAAGGTTTAATTTATATAAATATTAATCTTATAAGTATAGAACGATCGAAAAAGTGCGGGTCATTACAGTACCTACCCGTTAAATAAATTTCGTCCCGAAATTTTAAAATTGTACCTATTTTGCGTTATCGGAAAACAAGTGTGGATATTTTTGTTTCATTTGATCCTCTCGTTCCCAAGTAAACTCGGGACCCCTTCGAGCATTCCAACGAACCTTAACGATCGGTATGTTGCTCTGCTTGAGCCGTTTAACTTCACGATCCATGATTTCGATTGGTTCTTCGATGAATTGTAGTTTCTCGTCGACATGGATTTCTTCAAGAGGAATGGTGAGGTCTTCCTTTGCAAGACACTTCTTAAGGTTTGAGACGTGAAAGGTATTATGTACTCCGGCGAGTTGTTGTGGTAACTCGAGTCGATAAGCTACCGGTCCAATGCGTTCGATAATCTTGAACGGGCCTACATATCTTGGGTTCAGTTTACCCCTTTTTCTGAAGCGTATTACACCTTTCCACGGTGACACCTTTAACATAACCATGTCACCGATCTGAAACTCTAATGGTTTCCTTCGAACATCGGCGTAGCTCTTTTGGCGACTACGGGCTGTTTTCAATCTCTCCTTGATTTGTACTATCTTCTCAGTCATTTCGTGTATGATCTCGGGACCAGTTAATTGTCGATCTCCTACTTCATTCCAACAAATAAGAGATCTACACTTCCTTCCGTACAATGCTTTGAATGGCGCAGCTTTAATGCTCGCATGATAACTATTATTATACGAGAATTCTGCTAATGGTAGATATTTATCCCATCCGTTTCCAAAATCGTTCACACATGCCCTGAGCATGTCTTCAAGAGTCTGAATCATTCTTTCACTCTGCCCGTCGGTTTGCGGATGATACGCGGTACTCATATCCAAACGAGTTCCTAGGGCCTCCTGTAGTGATTGCCAGAACTTTGATGTAAATCTACTATCACGATAGGATATAATGGAAATAGGAATTCCATGCCTTGAAACAACTTCCTTTATATACAATCGTAATAGTTTCTCCATTCTATCTGTTTCCTTTATAGGCAAGAAGTGTGCAGACTTGGTGAGACGATCAACAATCACCCAAATGGTGTCGTATCCCTAGGCAGTCTTTGGTAACTTCGTGATGAAATCCATGGTAATACCATCCCATTTCCATTCTGGGATTTCTGGTTGTTGAAGTAACCCTGACGGCTTCTGGTGTTCAGCTTTGACTTTGGAACAAGTTAAACATTCCCCAACATATGTTGCAACGTCTGTCTTTAAATTAGGCCACCAATAATGTGTCTTAAGATCTTGGTACATCTTTCCAACTCCAGGATGTATCGAGTATCTTGTCTTATGTGCCTCATTTAATATCAACTTCCTTAATCCACCCAACTTCGGTACCCAAATACGATTTGCAAAATATCGAATTCCATCTTCCCGCATAACGAGTTGCTTCTCATACTTCTTCATTATTTCATTTCCTATATTTTCTTTAGTAAGTGCTTCTCGTTGAACTTCTTTGATTTGTGAGTTGAGATTCATGCGAATTTTTATGTTCATCGCTCGTACTCGAATTGGTTCTCGTTCCTTTCTGCTTAGAGCGTCGGCCACCACGTTCGCTTTCCCGGGATGATAACGAATTTCACAATCATAGTCGTTTATTAACTCGACCCACCTACGTTGTCTCATGTTCAGCTGTTTCTGATCAAAAATATGTTGAAGGCTTTTATGATCAGTAAACACAGTGCATTTAACCCCATACAAGTAGTGTCTCCATATCTTTAATGCAAACACGACTGCTCCCAGTTCTAGATCATGCGTCGTATAATTCCGCTCGTGAATCTTCAATTGTCGGGATGCGTATGCAATAACTTTCTTTCGTTGCATAAGAACACAACCAAAACCTTGTCGCGAAGCGTCACAATATATTTCAAAATCATCGTTCCCTTCTGGTAACGATAAAATAGGCGCCGTAGTCAACTTCTTTTTCAGTAACTGAAATGCACTCTCCTGCTCAGAAGTCCATTCATATTTCTTCCCTTTTTGCGTTAACGCTGTCAACGGCTTAGCTATTCGGGAAAAATCTTGAATAAACCTTCTATAATAACCGGTTAAACCCAAAAATTGGCGTATCTGCATTGGTGTCTTAGGAGTCTCCCATTTTTTAATGGCTTCAATTTTTGCTGGATCAACCTGAATTCCTTTGCTACTAACAACGTGGCCAAGAAATTGCACTTCTTTCAACCAGAAAGCACATTTAGAAAATTTAGCATATAGCTGTTCTTTTCTCAACAACTCTAATATCAACCTTAAATGCTGCTCATGCTCTTGCTCACTCTTGGAATAGATAAGAATATCATCAATGAAAACGATAACAAACTTATCTAAATATGGACTACAAACTCGATTCATGAGGTCCATGAATACAGCTGGCGCATTTGTCAACCCAAACGGCATGACCAAAAATTCGTAATGACCATAACGTGTCCGAAAAGCAGTTTTCGGAATGTCCTCTTCTTTGACACGTAATTGATGATAGCCCGACCTTAAGTCAATTTTTGAGTACACATATGATCCTTGGAGTTGATCAAATAAGTCGTCAATTCTCGGTAGTGGATACCGATTCTTGATAGTTAACTTATTTAATTCACGATAATCTATACACATCCTAAAAGATCCATCTTTCTTTTTAACAAATAGAATCGGAGCTCCCCACGGTGAAGTACTTGGTCGTATGAATCCATGATCCAGTAATTCTTTTAACTGACTCTGAAGTTCTTTTAACTCGGACGGTGCAAGTCTATATGGAGCACGAGCCACTGGTGCAGCTCCTGGTACTAAATCTATTTGAAATTCTACAGATCTAAATGGAGGTAATCCCGGCAACTTTTCCGGAAAGACTTCAGGAAAATCTCTTGCCACAGGCACGTCATTGATGCTCTTCACTTTTTCCTTTGTTTCGACTTTATTAACATGTGCTAAGATAGCATAGCACCCTTTCTTCAAGCACTTTTGAGCTTTCAAATAACTAATGAGTTTTAGCTTTGAGTTACCCTTCTCTCCATAAATCATTACTGGCGTTTTATCCTTACGAGGAATGCGAATTGCCTTCTTGGCGCACACAACTTCAGCTCCTATTTTGGACATCCAGTCCATGCCGACTATTACATCAAAACTTCCTAATTCTACGGGTATCAAGTCAATTTTAAACGTTTCTCCGGCTAAATTTATTTTACAATCACGGCAAATTTTATCGGCTTTAATTAGTTTACCATTAGCTAACTCAATCATGTACTTAGCATCGAGAGGTAATGATGAACAATTCAATTTAGCGTGAAAGTCTCTACACACGTAACTTCTATCAGCACCAGTATCAAATATAATAGATGCGGATAAGTTATTAATGGTAAACGTACCCGTAACAAGCTCCGGGTCTTCACATGCCTCTCTAGCATTAATAACAAATGCTCTCCCACGTGCAGGTCCGATATTCTTCTCTGGATTCGGGCACTGGCTCTTATAGTGACCTTGTTTTCCACACCCAAAACAAGTAATGGTAGCCAAAGCAGTTCTATTTGCATTGGTGGCAGGAGTCTTGGTACCATTTGTATTTGTAACGAGAGCCCTACAATCTTCAGCAAGATGACCCTTTCGATTACATTTGTTGCATACCACATTACAGTAACCAGAGTGATGTTTGTGGCATCGGTTGCATAAAGGATTTTGTCCTTTATAACCAAAGCTTAAACCACTACCCGTACCTTGCGTGTTTTCTTGTTTCTTAAAAGATTGTTGTTGGTTACCTCGATCATAATTTCCATTCCACTTTCTTTTGTTACCTGATACCTTCACATCAGTATTGGATACTTTCTTATCCATGATGACCTGATCCATTAGCTCGTTTGCCATGGTTATAGCTTCATGAATTGTCTTAGGTTTCGATGCTGTAACATTTGCCTTGACCTTTTTGGGCAAACCATCTTTGTACATTTCAATCTTCCGTTCTTCGGTTGGAACCAATTCAGGACATAGCAAAACTAATTCCATGAATCGCTGATTGTAGTTGGTGATTTCAGTACCAATAACCTTCAGACTTCGTAACTCATCTTCCAACTTCCTAACCTCGTTCCTTGGACAATATTCGTTGATTAACATTGTTTTGAATTCTTCCCACAGAGTATCATAAGCTACATCTCCTCCTACAGCCTTCACATAATTTTTCCACCACGTGAGTGCACTATCTTGTAAAGTGCACGATGCGTATTTGGTCATGTCCTTTTCAACACAACCACTGATTTTGAACACAGTTTCCATCTTTTCTATCCACCGGGTTAAACCGATCGGTCCTTCTGTTCCACTGAATGATGAGGGCTTGCAAGCTTGAAAAGTTTTGTAAGTGCACCCCACACGAGGATTTGGGTTAACTGCAGCACCTCTTGCAGCCTCGACCCATAACATTCTGTCGTTCACTCGCTGATTGATGAGTTCCTGGATTTCTTGTTCCGTCATTCGGTTCAATCGCGCCATATTCTTCTATAAGAATGAAAAGAAAATAATTATTCACATGGAATATTATAGATGTAGTGTATATTTACAGTACATTATAGCTTATTAATAATATGAACCAGGTATTATTATAAAAGCCTTTTCTTCTTATTAGCGTTTTATAATTATATCTAGGGTAGTACCTACCCGTTAATGTCCATACTTAATAGCTTAGTACAAAATCAATTACTACCATCTAAATAATACTTAACCATGGAAAATTATTGCATTTCACACTTCACTATTTTACATATGCTTATCTTACATCGAACATTAAGCAAACCACACTGATAATATTATACAAAACATTATATGATCCCATGGTTTAATACGGCAGCGCATCGTTTGGTCTATTTTCTAGGACGTTTAGGTTCAGAGAATCGCTTAACGCTTATCCTGGCTGTCTGCCTATATTTTGGCTGTGGGACTGAGGAACTGGATGCCGGGATAGAATGAATAGGAATAGCGGGAATAGGAGTGGTAGTGTCTAGTGGAGTTGGTGCCACATCATCCTTATTAAACTCAGGATTTGAATTTTCTAATTCATTAGCCTTTCGTTTCTTTCCTAGTTCGAACTCTTCTTTTGTAATTTCCTGTATTTCTTCCTCGGGTTCACTTTCCTCCTCGGGTTCACTTTCCTCCTCGGGTTCACTTTCCTCCTCGGGTTCACTTTCCTCCTCGGGTTCACTTTCCGGGTTCTCTATATTCGATTCATCCGGAATTTGTGAGTCTTCCCCAAAGATATTATTTTCGTCATTGGATAGGTTAATGACTGGAACACCATCTGAAGATTCTGGTTCGGAGTCGCTGAATGTGATAACAAGTTTTGAGCCCGACATCTATCACACAACAACTAACCCATTAGTACTACATAATATTTACATATAAATTTTAACCAACAATGATAAGCAATGGTTTTTAAATCAGACCCGGTCAAAGTCCAGACTTACTAATGTATCCTAACGACTTATCAGTTAGACACACTAATGCAAACCTGGTTCGCTAAGACCACCGCTCTGATACCACATGTCATAACCCGTCCTTAACCGTAAGAACGTGTTAGATAACGTATGATTTCATTGCGAGGTATTGACCTCTATATGCGACATTTTTAAAACAAAAACTGCATATATTATACATTACAAACCATGATTCTTATTTTTGATACAAGCTTTGGACAAAATAAAGATGATTATCGTTTAGCGATAATCTTCGACTTACAAACTTTACAAATGATGATAACAACACAATTTCTAGCATATTTTACAACACAAGTTCTTGGATATGCAGTCTTATTTTTGACACAAATATGCGTACGCAAGATCCTGCTCAAATTCAACATAATGCAGCGGAAACTTCTAATTATCACCTGAGAATAAACATGTTTAAAACGTCAACATAAAGTTGGTGAGATATAGGTTTAGTGCCGGCAGCAATATATATATAGACCACAAGATTTCATATATAAACAGTTTAATAAAAATATTCTAAGTGGTTGAGCACTTGGTAACCATACTTAACATTTAATCACGTCGCATATTCCCTTTATTATGAAATCTTACTACACCGTACCAAGTGTAGTCACGAAACGAAGTACTGTGCAACCGTTGAATACTGGTCGTCCAGTCCGGTTGGGGTTGTCAGGCCCGATAGATCTATCAACAGGATTCGCGTTTACAATACCGCTGTAAATATTAGTTACCAAGCTACAGGGAAGTATGCCAGTGGTACAACTCAACGTAGAATATATTTTTCAGTTACTTGTGTCCATAACGTAAAACACAAAATACATGTATTCTCATCCCGAAATATTTAGAGTTTAAAAGTGGGACTATATACTCACTTTCGTCTTGAAGATATGTAATTTCGACTTGGTCTCCGATTGATATCACGAACCTATCCATATATAGTTTATCAATATATTTCTATTTTAAACAATCGTCACATATATATACTTTTTATACTTTTAATAGTTTTAATAATTTCTTAGTCCGTAGTTAGCAGTCCGATGTTAGTAATTCAATTTTAATGGTTTATTTTTAGGTGTTTAATAAACCCCCAATGAAATAAATAAAAACCCCCATCGTATATGTATTGGTCGAGATTAATCTTGACCCATGGTACCGGTGTTGTCAAATGACGTGTTGCGTACATAAAGTACCGGTGTTGTCAAATGACGTGTTGCGTACAATCATGGGATCTTATGATTAATCTTCTCGTATTGTTTACGGGTGATCCTGAACCATATAAAATTAAATTATGAGTACATATATATAAAATATCATGTTATTTTAAAAAGATGTGATTTATTTAATTTTCTCCAATTATTTTCGTAGCCAAACTAGTCTTAGATATCCGATCTCGTTTTGGTCATAGTTTCTTCGTTACAACTCCGTTTTCGTTGATTCAACTTGCCACTTCCTTGGATCGAGTCCCTCTTTAAGACTATGAACTGTAAATACCTTAGTTTGTATTCGAAATCACAGGTCATAGGTCAAACTTTAGTGAAACTTATGAAGTTAATCATTTTCCATCATGTAAACAACCTTAAATGATTATTTTTCTAAAAATACTTATACTTTGAGTTAAATCATGAAATTTTTATGTGTTATCATATTCATAGTAAAAATCATTTTTCCAGAAAATAAACCTCCAATTCAAAGTTTAAGATGGTTTTTAATTATCCAACCCAAAACAGCCCCCGGTTGCACTCCGACGTCGTAAAAATAGTTTTTAAGGTGTTCTTTGAAAAACTAAGTTATACCTTGTTAAATTAGCATATTTTTAAGTTATATTACAGGTCTTGAAGTATTTTAAAAGTTAAGTTATAAGAATCTATTTAGTTTGCAAACAAGTTTGAAAACATTCAAACTATGTTCTTGTTGTTAAAATTTTATACCACAAAATAAGATAGCTATATATATATATGAATCGAATAAGGTTATGAACATAGTTACTACCTCAAGTTCCTTGGACAAGGTTGCTGTAAAAGAGGAGTAAAAAGCTAGAACCAAAAGGGTGATGGAATTGAATGAAAGATTGGAAGTAAGTTTGTGTTCTTGGAAGGATTTCTTGAAGTGTTTTTGTAAGGTTTTCTTATGAGGTTTAAGTGTTGTTTTTGAAGCTAAATGATGGGGAAAATGCTTAGAGATGATCAAGTATGAAGTTAAGAGTATTTTGAGAGAGAAATGGAAGTGTAAGTATGAGAAAATGGGGTGAAGAAATGGTGTGCATGCATAAAAACGTTTTTAGGTTATAAAGGAAAAAAAATACCTAACTTTGTTTTCTTGCTAAATAATTCATGCTACTTGACAAATGGTTGGTTCCACATGTTTCTTAATCATTTAAGGCTGCTAAGGAGCAGATTTTTATTGGTATATACCAATAGTAAATACATCTAGAAGCTGCGTATGATACGGGTACATATACCCTAGGTATATGTATAGAAATCTTTGAGAAAACGGAACGAGGATTCAAATATAGCTATTTTTTGTAAATATACTTATATTGTTTTATGTATTTAAGTCTTTAAAAGTGATTAAATACATTACTTATACGATATATGTATAAACATTATAGGTCATAAGTATTTAAGTCAAATAACGTTACGTATGGTTATCGTTTTGAAAACTTAAGTTAGTAGTTTCAAAATATACTTATAACTTATTGTTATTAATACAAAATGAGATATTAAAACATTCTTAGATCATGTTAAATATGTATATATACATATATATACACAAACGTATAATTATCATATATTGTATAGTTCGTGATATCATCGGTCAAACTAGACGGTCAAACGTTGTGTAAAACTCTTTTCGAAAACATAAGTCTCAACAATTTGGATTGCTTATCATGTTGGTAAGGTTTAATTTATATAAATATTAATCTTATAAGTATAGAACGATCGAAAAAGTGCGGGTCATTACATAATCTTATTCAATTCATATTCATATAGCTATCTTATTTTGTGGTATAAAATTTTAACAACAAGAACATAGTTTGAATGATTTCAAACTTGTTCGCAAACTAAATAGATCATTCTAACTTTACTTTTAAAACACTTCAAGACCTGTAATGTATCATAATGATATGCTAACTTAACAAGATATAACTTGGTTTTACAAAGAACATCTTAAAAACTGAATCTACGTCGTCGGAGTGCAACCGGGGGCTGTTTTGGGTTGGATAATTAAAAACCATCTTGTACTTTGAATTGGAAGTTCATGTTCTGGAAAAATGATATTTCTTATGAGTATGTTAACACATAAAAATTTCATGGTTTAACTCAAAGTGTAAGTATATTTAGAAAAATGATCATTAAATGTTGTTTTTATGATGGAAAATGATCACTTTCATAAGTTTCACCAAAGTTTGACCTATAACCTATGATTTCGAATACAAACTAAAGTATTTTCAGTTTATATTCTTAAAATTTGACTCGATCCAAGGAAGTGGCAAGTTGAACCAACAAAAACGGAGTTGTAATGAAGAAACTACGACTAAAACAAGATTGGGTATCCGAAGCTAGTTTAGCTACGAAAATATTTGGAGAAAAAGTAAATTAATCATATCTTTTCTAATTAATATGATATTTTATATATAATTACTTATGATTTGATTTTATATATTTCAGGACCACCCGTAAACAACACTAGAAGATTAATCATAAGACCTCATGATTGTACGCAACACGTCATTTGACAACACGGTACTTTATGTACGCAACACGTCATTTGATAACATGGTACCATGGGTAGAGATTAATTTTGATCAATACGAATACGATGGGGTCTTTATTTATTTTATTTAAGCAACTAATTGTGGACCACTAACATCGGACTGCTAACTACGGACTAAGAAAATATTAAAAGTATTAAAAGTATATATATATGTAACTATTACTTAAAAAGAAAATATGTTGATATATTATATATATGGTTAGGTTCGTGATATCTATCGGAGATCAAGTCGAATTAAATACCTTCAAGGCAAAAGTGAGTATATAGTCCCACTTTTAAACTCTAAATATTTCGGGATGAGAATACATGCATTTTATGATTTACGTTATGAACACAAGTGATTAAAAATATATATTCTACGTTGAGTTGTACCACTGGCATACTTCCCTGTAACTTGGTAACTACTATTTAAATACGGTATTGTAAACGCGAATCCTGTTGATAGATCTATCGGGCCTGACAACCCCAACCGGACTGGACGACCAGTATTCAACGGTTGCACAGTACTTCGTTTCGGTGACTACACTTGGTACTGTGTAGTAAGATTTCATAATAAAGGGAATATGCGACGTTCATTAAATGTTAAGTATGGTTATCAAGTGCTCAACAACTTAGAATATTTTTATTAAAACGTTTATATATGAAATCTTGTGGTCTATATTTATAACGCTGCCGGCATTAAACCTATATCTCACCAACTTTATGTTGACGTTTTAAGCATGTTTATTCTCAGGTGATAACTAAAAGCTTCCGCTGCAACATGTTGAATTTAAGCAAGATCTTGAGTATGCATATTTGTGTCAAAAATAAAACTGCATATCGGAGGATTTGTAATGTAAAATATGTTGGAAGTTGTATTGTTATTATCACATGTAAAGTTTGTAAGTCTAAGATTATCGCTAAACGATAATCATTATTAAGTTGTTTAAACCTTGTATTTGTAATAAAAACTATGGTTTGTATTGTAAAAACGAATGCAATTTTTGAAAAATGTCGCATATAGAGGTCAATACCTTGCAATGAAATCATATGTTATTGTATTCGTCCTTATGGTTAAGGTCGGATTATGACATGTGGTATCAGAGCGTTGGTCTTAGAGAACCAGAAAATTTGCATTAGTGTGTCTTATCGAGTTTGTTAGGATGCATTAATGAGTCTGGACTTTGACCGTGTTTGATTTCGAAAACTATTGCTTATCCTTGTTGGTTAAGAAAAAAATTAATATGTAAATATTATGTGGTACTAATGTGCTAGTTGTTATGTGATAGATGTCTGGCTTAGAACTTGTTATCACATTCAGCGACTCCGACCCAGAATCTTCAGATGGTGTTCCAGTCATTAACCTGTCCGATGATGAAAACGATACCTTTGGGGAAGACTCACAATTTTCGGATGAATCAATTGAAGAGGAACCGGAAAGTGATCCTGAGGAGGAAGAAATACAGGAAATCACGAAAGACAAGTTCGAAAGAGGAAAGAAACGAAAGGCTACTGAATTGGAAAATCCAAATCCCGAGTTTAGTAAGGATGTTGTGGCACTAACTCCACCAGACACCTCCACCCCTATTCCTGCTATTCTTATTAGTTCTATCTCAGCATCCAGTTCTTCAGCCCCTCAGCCAAAATGCAGGGAGACAGTCAAGATAACCTTTAAGCGATTTCTTTGAACACAAACGTTTTGGGCTAAATGATGCGCTGTTGTTTTAAACCATGGGATCATATAACGTTTTGTATAATATTGCTAGTGTGGTTTGCTTAATGTTTGATGTAAGATAAGTATATGTAAAATAGTGAAGTGTGAAATGCAATAATTTTCCATGGTTGAGTATTATTTGGATGATAGTAATTAATTTCTGTACTAAGCTATTAAGTATGAACTCTAACGGGTAGGTACTACCCTAGATATAATTATAAAATGCTAATAAGAAGAAAAGGCTTTTATAATAATAACTGGTTCATATTATTAATAAGCTACGAAGTACTGTAAATACACACTACATCTATAATATTCCATGTGAATAATTATTTTTTTTCATTCTTATTGAAGATTATGGCGCGATTGAACCGAATGACGGAACAAGAAATCGAGGAACTCATCAATCATCGAGTAGATGATAGAATGTTATGGGTCGAGGCTGCAAGAGGTGCTACAGTTAACACAAATCCTCGTGTGGGATGCACCTACAAAACTTTTCAAGGTTGCAAGCCCTCATCATTCAGTGGAACAGAAGGACCGGTCGGTTTAACCCGGTGGATCGAAAAGATTGAGTCTGTGTTTAAAATCAGTGGTTGTATTGAGAAGGACATGACCAAGTATGCGTCGTGAACCTTACAAGATAGTGCACTCACGTGGTGGAAAAACTATGTGAAGGCCGTAGAGGGAGATGTAGCTTATGATACTCCCTGGGAAGAATTCAAAACAATGCTAATCAACGAGTATTATCCAAGAAATGAGGTTAGGAAGTTGGAAGCTGAATTACGAAGCCTGAAAGTTGTTGGTACTGAACTCACCAACTACAATCAGCGATTCATGGAATTAGCTTTGCTATGTCCTGAATTGGTACCAACCGAAGAACGGAAGATAGAACTGTACAAAGATGGTTTGCCTAAAAATGTCAAGGCAAATGTTACAGCATCGAAACCCAAGACTATTCATGAAGCCATCACCATGGCAAACGAGTTGATGGACCAGATTATTCTGGATAAGAACACCGATGTCAAGACATCAGAAAACAAAAGAAAGTGGGAAGGTAATCAACAATCCAACAATAAACAAGAAACCACGCAAAGTGTGGGTAGTGGTTCAAGCTTAGGTTACAAAGGATGAAATCCTTTATGTAACAGATGTAATAAACATCACTCTGGTTATTGTAATGTGGTGTGCGATAATTGTAATCGAAGGGGTCATCTTGTTGAAGATTGTAGGATTCCTGTTACAAATACCAATGGCACCAAGACTCCTGCCACCAATGCAAATAGAACTGCCTTGGTCACTGTTACTTGTTATGGTTGTGGGAAACAGCGTCATTATAAGTGCCAGTGCCCGAATCCAGAGAAGAATAACGGATCTGCACGTGGAAGAGCATTTATTATTAATGCTAGAGAGGCGTATGAAGACCCGGAGCTTGTTACGGGTACGTTTATCATTAATAACTTATCAGCATCTATTATATTTGATACTGGTGCCGATAGAAGTTACGTGTGTAGAGACTTTTACGCTAAATTGAATTGTTCATCATTACCTCTAGATGCTAAGTACATGATTGAGTTAGCTAATGGTAAACTAATTAAAGCCGATAAAATTTGCCGTGATTGTAAAATAAGTTTAGCCGGAGAAACATTTAAGATTGATTTGATACCCGTACAATTAGGAAGTTTTGACGTAATTATCGGCATGGACTGGATGTCCAAAGTAGGAGTCGAAGTGGTATGTGCTGAAAAGGCAATTCGTATTCCTCGAAAGGATAAATCAATGATAATGATTTACGGAGATAAAAGTAACCCAAACCTAAATCTCATTAGCTATTTGAAAGCTTGAAAGTGCTTAGAAAAGGTATGTTATGCCATCCTAGCACATGTAAAGAAAGTTGAAGAAAAGGAGAAGAATATTAACGATGTAAATGTAGTAAGAGACTTTCTCGATGTATTTTCGGAAGAATTACCGGGACTACCTCCTTTCAGGTCTGTAGAATTTTAAATAGATCTTGTACCAGGAGCTGCACCGGTTGCTCGTGCTCCATATAGACTTGCACCATCTGAGTTAAAAGAACTTCAGAGTCAGTTAAAAGAATTACTGGACCGAGGATTCATACGACCAAGTACTTCACCGTGGGGAGCTCCAATTTTATTTTTTAAAAAGAAAGATGGATCTTTTAGGATGTGTATAGATTATCGTGAATTAAATAAGTTAACTATCAAGAATCGGTATCCACTACCGAGAATTGATGACTTATTTGATCAACTGCAAGGATCATGTGTGTACTCGAAAATCGACCTAAGATCGGGCTATCATCAACTACGTGTCAAAGAAGAAGATATTCTGAAAACTGCTTTCCGGACACGCTACGGTCATTACGAATTTTTGGTCATGCCGTTTGGATTGACGAATGCGCCAGCTGTATTCATGGACCTCATGAATCGAGTTTGTAGTCCGTATCTAGATAAGTTTGTTATCGTTTTCATTGATGATATTCTCATCTATTCCAAAAATGAGCAAGAGCATGAGCAGCATTTAAGGTTGGTATTAGAATTGTTAAGAAAAGAACAGTTATACGGCAAATTTTCTAAGTGTGCGTTTTGGTTGAAAGAACTGCAATTTCTTGGCCACGTTGTTAGTAACAAAGGAATTCAGGTTGATCCAGCTAAAATTGAGGCCATTGAAAAATGGGAGACTCCTAAGACACCAACGCAGATACGCCAATTTTTGGGTTTAGCCGGTTATTATAGAAGGTTTATTCAAGATTTTTCCCGAATAGCTAAACCATTAACAGCGTTAACGCAAAAAGGGAAGAAGTAAGAATGGACTTCTGAGCAGGAGAGTGCATTTCAATTACTGAAGAAGAAGTTGACTACAACACCTATTTTATCGTTACCTGAAGGGAACGATGATTTTGAGATATATTGTGACGCTTCGCGACAAGGTTTTGGTTGCGTCCTTATGCAACAAAAGAAAGTTATTGCATACGCATCTCGTCAATTGAAGATTCACGAGCGAAATTACACGACGCATGATCTAGAATTGGGAGCAGTAGTGTTTGCATTGAAGATATGGAGACACTACTTATATGGGGTTAAATGCACTGTGTTTACCGATCATAAAAGCCTTCAACATATTTTTGATCAGAAACAGCTAAACATGAGGCAACGTAGGTGGCTCGAGCTAATAAACGACTATGATTGTGAGATTCGCTATCATCCCGGGAAAGCGAATGTAGTGGCTGACGCTCTAAGAAGAAAGGAACGGGAACCAATTCGAGTACGAGCGATGAACATAAAAATTCGCATGAATCTCAACTCACAAATCAAAGAGGCTCAACGAGAAGCTCTTACTAAAGAAAACATAGGAAATGAAATAATGAAGAAGTATGGGAAACAACTATATATACGGGAAGACGTAATTCGATATTTTGCAAACCGTATTTGGGTACCAAAGTTGGGTGGATTAAGGAAGTTGATATTGAACGAGGCACATAAGACAAGATACTCGATACATCCTGGAGTTGGAAAGATGCATCAAGATCTTAAGACGCATTATTGATGGCCTAATTTAAAGACAGATATTGCAACATATGTTGGGGAATGTTTAACTTGTTCCAAAGTCAAAGTAGAACACCAGAAGCCATCAGGGTTACTTCAACAACCAGAAATCCCAGAATGGAAATGGGATGGTATTACCATGGATTTCATCACAAAGTTACCTAAGACTGCCTGGGGTTATGACACCATTTGGGTAATAGTTGTTCGTCTCACCAAATCTGCACATTTCTTGCCTATAAAGGAAACGGATAGAATAGAGAAACTATTACGATTATACATAAAGGAAATTGTTTCAAGGCATGGAATACCTATTTCCATTATATCCGATCGTGATAGTAGATTTACATCAAAGTTTTGGCAATCACTACAGGAGGCCCTGGGAACCCGTTTGGATATGAGCACCGCATATCATCTGCAAACTGACGGGCAGAGTGAAATAACAATTCAGACTCTTGAAGACATGCTCAGGGCATGTGTGATCGATTTTGGAAACGGATGGGATAAATATCTACCATTAGCAGAATTCTCGTATAATAACAGTTATCATGCGAGCATTAAAGCTGCACCATTCTAAGCATTATATGGAAGGAAGTGTAGATCCCCTATCTGTTAGAATGAAGTAGGAGATCGACAATTAACTGGTCCCGAGATCATACACGAAACGACTGAGAAGATAGTACAAATCAAGGAGAGATTGAAAACAGCCCGTAGTCGCCAAAAGAGCTACGCCGATGTTTGAAGGAAACCATTAGAGTTTCAGATCGGTGACATGGTTATGCTAAAGGTGTCACCTTGTAAAGGTGTAATACGTTTCGGTAAAAGGGGTAAACTGAACCCAAGGTATGTAGGCCCGTTCAAGATCATCGAACGCATCGGACCGGTAGCTTATCGACTCGAGTTACCACAACAACTCGCCGGAGTACATAATTCATTTCACGTCTCAAACCTTAAGAAATGTCTTGTAAAGGAAGATCTCACCATTCCTCTTGAAGAAATCCAAGTCGACGAGAAACTACAATTCATAGAAGAACCAGTCGAAATCATGGACCGTGAAGTTAAACGGCTCAAGCAGAGCAACATACCAATCGTTAAGGTTCGTTGGAATGCTCGAAGAGGTCCCGAGTTTACTTGGGAACGAGAGGATCAGATGAAACAAAAGTACCCACATTTGTTTCCCGAGAACGCAAAATAGGTACAACTTTAAAATTTCGGGACGAAATTTATTTAACGGGTAGGTACTGTAACGACCCGGATTTTTCCGATCATTTTATACTTATGAGATTAATATTTACATAAATTAAACCATACCAACATGATAAGTAATCCAAATTGTTGAGACTTGTGTTTTTGAAAAGAGTTTTACACAACGTTTGACCGTCCAATATGACCGATGATATCACGAACTATATAACATACGATAATTATACGTTTGTGTATATATATGTATTTATATATATTTAACATGATCTAAGGATGGTTTAACATCTCATTGTGTACTAATGACAATGAGTTATAAGTATATTTTGAAACTACTAACTTAAGTTTTCAAAACGATAACTATACGTAACATTCTTTGATATATATACTTATAACCTATAATGCTTATACATATATCGTATATATAATGTATTTAATCACTTTTTAAGGACTTAAATACATAAAACAATATAAGTATATTCACAAAAGATAGCTATATTTGAATTCTCGTTCCGTTTCCTCAAGATTTCTATACGTATATCTAGGGTATATGTACCCGTATCATTCCCAGCTTCTATACGTATTTACTATTGGTATATACACATCAAATCAACATCCTAATCAACATTATTACTGCCCTAGATATGAGGTAACTAGAATTTGTCAAGTAGCATGAATTATTAGTAAGAAAACAAAATTAGGAATCCTTTTCTTTCTTTATAAACTAAAAATGTTTTTATGAATGAACATCATTTCTTCACTCCATTTTCTCATACCTACACCCTCATTTCTCTCTCAAAATACTCCTAACTTCATACTTGATCATCTCCAAGCATTTTCCCCATCATTTAGCTTCAATTACAAGCCTTAAACACCATAAGAAAACTCTTTCAAGAACATATCAAAATAACCATCCATTTGAAGAAGTTTACTTCCAACCTTTTGATCTAACTCCACCACTCTTTGATTCCAAGATTATTTCTTATCTTTTGCAGTAACTTTGTCCAAGTAACCTGAGGTAGTAACCTTGTTCATAATCTTATTCAATTCATATTCATATAGCTATCTTATTTTGTGGTATAAAATTTTAACAACAAGAACATAGTTTGAATGATTTCAAACTTGTTCGCAAACTAAATAGATCCTTCTAACTTGACTTTTAAAACACTTCAAGACCTGTAATATATCATAATGCTATGCTAACTTAACAAGATATAACTTGGTTTTACAAAGAACATCTTAAAAACTGAATCTACGTCGTCGGAGTGCAACCGGGGGCTGTTTTGGGTTGGATAATTAAAAACTATCTTGCACTTTGAATTGGAAGTTCATGTTCTGGAAAAATGATATTTCTTATGAATATGTTAACACATAAAAATTTCATGGTTTAACTCAAAGTGTAAGTATTTTTAGAAAAATGATCATTAAATGTTGTTTTTATGATGGAAAATGATCACTTTCATAAGTTTCACCGAAGTTTGACCTATAACCTATGATTTCGAATACAAACTAAAGTATTTTCAGTTCATATTCTTAAAATTTGACTCGATCCAAGGAAGTGGCAAGTTGAACCAACAAAAACGGAGTTGTAATGAAGAAACTACGACTAAAACAAGATTGGGTATCCGAAGCTAGTTTAGCTACGAAAATATTTGGAGAAAAAGTAAATTAATAATATCTTTTCTAATTAATATGATATTTTATATATAATTACTTATGATTTGATTTTATATATTTCAGGACCACCCGTAAACAACACGAGAAGATTAATCATAAGACCTCATGATTGTACGCAACACGTCATTTGACAACACGGTACTTTATGTACGCAACACGTCATTTGACAACATGGTACCATGGGTCGAGATTAATTCTGATCAATACGAATACGAGGGTGTCTTTATTTATTTTATTTAAGCAACTAATTGTGGACCACTAACATCGGACTGCTAACTACGGACTAAGAAAATATTAAAAGTATTAAAAGTATATATATATATATATATATATATAAATATATATATATATATATATATATATATATATATATATATATATATATATATATATATATATATATATATATATATATATATATATATATATATATATATATATATATATATGTAACGATTACTTAAAAAGAAAATATGTTGATATATTATATATATGGTTAGGTTCGTGATATCTATCGGAGACCAAGTCGAATTAAATACCTTCAAGGCAAAAGTGAGTATATAGTCCCACTTTTAAACTCTAAATATTTCGGGATGAGAATACATGCATTTTATGATTTACGTTATGGACACAAGTGATTAAAAATATATATTCTACGTTGAGTTGTACCACTGGCATACTTCCCTGTAACTTGGTAACTACTATTTACATACGGTATTGTAAACGCGAATCCTGTTGATAGATCTATCAGGCCTGACAACCCCAGCCGGACTGGACGAACAGTATTCAACGGTTGCACAGTACTTCGTTTCGGTGACTACACTTGGTACGGTGTAGTAAGATTTCATAATAAAGGGAATATGCGACGTTGATTAAATGTTAAGTATGGTTATCAAGTGCTCAACAACTTAGAATATTTTTATTAAAACGTTTATATATGAAATCTTGTGGTCTATATTTATAACGCTACCCGCATTAAACCTATATCTCACCAACTTTATGTTGACGTTTTAAGCATGTTTATTCTCAGGTGATAACTAAAAGCTTCCGCTGCAACATGTTGAATTTAAGCAAGATCTTGAGTATGCATATTTGTGTCAAAAATAAAACTGCATATCGGAGGATTTGTAATGTAAAATATGTTGGAAGTCGTATTGTTATTATCACATGTAAAGTTTGTAAGTCTAAGATTATCGCTAAACGATAATCATTATTAAGTTGATTAAACCTTGTATTTGTAATAAAAACTATGGTTTGTATTGTAAAAACGAATGCAGTTTTTGAAAAATGTCGCATATAGAGGTCAATACCTCGCGATGAAATCATATGTTATTGTATTCATCCTTATGGTTAAGGTCGGGTTATGACATTTAACATCTCATTATATATAATAACAATGGGATTAATTACATTTAACGAAATCGTTAACTTATAGGTTCCGAAACAACCTGTACATGTAACGACTAACGATGA
Source organism: Rutidosis leptorrhynchoides (assembly GCF_046630445.1). NCBI lineage: Eukaryota > Viridiplantae > Streptophyta > Magnoliopsida > Asterales > Asteraceae > Rutidosis > Rutidosis leptorrhynchoides. The sequence goes on from NC_092333.1 coordinate 404,468,003, forward strand.
CTTAACGACTCAGTTAAAATGTATATACATGTAATGTATTAAGATGTATTGTTACACTTTTGAAAGACTTCATGACACATATCAAAGTACTTCTACTTAACAAAAATGCTTACAATTACATTCTCATTCATTTTCATCAACAATTCTACTCGTATGCACCCGTATTCGTACTCGTACAATACACAGCTCTTAGATGTACATACTATTGGTATATACACTTCAATGATCAGCTCTTAGTAGCCCTTAATAAGTCATCAAACATGTGGGAACCATCCTTTGTAATCTAGTATGAATTATTTAGCAAGATTACAAAAATATTATTAATCATTCATGACTTATTTACAAGAAAACAAACTTACATATCCTTTATATCTAATCCATATATCACGACCTAAAACACATACAAACACCTTAATTATTCACTTTTCTTCATCTAATTGAACTCTCTCAAGTTCTATCTTCAAGTTCTAAGTGTTCTTCATAAATTCTATAAGTTCTAGTTTCATAAAATCAAGAATACTTTCAAGTTTGCAAGTATACTTCCAAGCTTTCTAATCCATTCCAAGTAATCATCTAAGATCAAGAAACCTTTGTTACTTACAATAGGTTATCATTCTAATTCAAGGTAATACTCATATTCAAATTTTGATTCAATTTCTATAACTATAACTATCTTAATTCGAGTAGAAAATCTTACTTGAACTTGGTTTTGTGTCCTGATTCTACTTCAAGAACTTTCAAGTCATCCAAGATCCTTTGAAGCTCTAGATCATTTATTGTTATTTCCAGTAGGTTTACCTACTATACTTGAGGTAGTAATGATGTTCATAACATCATTCGATTCATATATATAAAACTATCTTATTCGAAGATTATAACTTGTAATCACTAGAACATAGTTTAGTAAATTCTAAACTTGTTTGCAAACCAAGTTAATCCTTCTAACTTAACTTTTAAAATCAACTAAACACATGTTCTATATCTATATGATATGCTAACTTAATGATTTAAAACCTGGAAACACGAAGAACACCGTAAAACCGGACATACGCCGTCCTAGTGAAACTGGGGGCTGTTTTGGGTTAGATAATTAAAAACTATGATAAAATTTGATTTAAAAGTTGTCCTTCTAGGAAAATGATTTTCTTATGAACATGAAACTATATCCAAAAATCATGGTTAAACTCAAAGTGGAAGTATGTTTTTCAAAATGGTCATCAAGACGTCGTTTTTTCGACTGAAATGACTACCTCTACAAAAACAACTTGTAACCTATATTTCTGACTATAAACCTATACTTTTTCTGTTTAGTTTCATAAAATATAGTTCAATATGAATCCATAGCAAGTTGATTCACTCAAAACGGATTTAAAACGAAGAAGTTATGGGTAAAACAAAATTGGTTAAAAATGGTTAATTTAACTACGGGATGAATTGACAAAAAGCTATACTAACCATATCCTAACTAACTTATATTGTATTATACATGTATTCTAACATATATTATGTAATCTTGATAGACCATAGACACGTATACTATGTTTTGACATATCATATCGACGTTATATATATATATTATTTAGAACAACCATAGACACTCTATATGCGGTAATGTTCGAGTTAGCTATACATGGTTGAGGTTGATTCTAAAATAATATATATACTTTGAGTTTTGATCGAGTCTGAGACTTGTATACACTGGGCCGTGGATTGATTCGAGATAATAGATATTAATTTATTTCTGTACTACTAAATGTGGACAACTAACTGTGGACTACAAACTTAAATCGTTAAAACATAATAAAATATATTGTGAATATATTTCGATCATACTTTAATATATATGTATATATTTGTTATAGGTTCGTGAATCAACCCGTGGCCAAGTATTATTTTCCAACGAAGTGAAAATACGTGAAAGTGAGTTATAGTCCCACTTTTAAAATCTAATATTTTTGGGATGAGAATACATGCAGGTTTTATAAATTTTTTACAAAATAGACACAAGTACTTAAAACTACATTCTATGGCTGGATTATTAAACCGAATATGCCCCTTTTAGTCTGGTAATCTAAGAATTAGGAAACAGACACCCTAATTGACGCGAATCCTAAAGATAGATCTATCGGGCCCAATGAGCCCCATCCAAAGTACCAGATGCTTTAGTACTTCGAATTTATCATGTCCGAAGGTTGTCCCGGAATGATGGGGATATTCTATATGCATCTTGTTAAGGTCGGTTACCAGGTGTTCACCATATGAATGATTTTTATGCAGATTGCTATATGCATGCATGTTGTTTATGAGAAATGGAAATATGAAATCTTGTGGTCTATTATTACAATTTGATAAATATATAGGTTAAATCTATAACTCACCAACATTTTTGTTGACGTTTAAAGCATGTTTATTCTCAGGTGATTATTAAGAGCTTCCGCTGTTGCATGCTAAATAAAGACAAGATTAGAGTCTGCATGCTTGTATAATATTATTTTAAAACTGCATTCAAAGACTTAGGTTGATGTGTAATATTATTGTAAACAATTATGTAATGGTCGTGTGAAAACGCTATATGTTGGATTATCATTATTTGATAATCGTCGTAATGTTTTTAAACCTTTATCGATAAAATAAAGGTTTTGGTTTGTTTTAAAAATCGAATGCAGTCTTTGAAAAACTTCTCATATAGAGGTCAAAACCTCGCAACGAAATCAATTAATATGAAACGTTTATAATAAATATGAACGGGACATTTCATTCATTCTTCTGCTGTAGAACTTTTGTTGAAGTCAACCCATGCACTGGACCAGAGTTAACATCGTTGTTAATGGATTTTGACGGAGTGTTACATTTGGTATCAGAGTCTTGGTTATAGGGAACTAGGATGCATTAGTGTGTCTAACCGTGGGGCGCATTAGTGGTCTAGTCTATAACCGCATACCTGAATGATCATTATACGTCATGCTTACACTGTTTGCTATACTATGTTGCATGTATGGTTATATATTATATCACATACATATACAAACCTATACCCATATTGATATGGACTTGGACTAAAGATACTATATCACGAATCGTACACGTACACACAACGCTAGACTTTAATTGAATTAAGTTGACCATGCTATCTTGAACTTATGGAGTAATGTCAAATGATAATATGAGTTAGGGTAATATAATGACCGGGATTATATTACGGTAACTCATATCGAAGTTCTAACATCTCAAAATAAGGTATTGGAAGCGAGTCAAGTAGTTTAATTGGATAAATACCGTTTAGAACATAAAACCAATAATCTCAAATATGATTAGAAGTATACACTGTAAGAATTAATTGTTATTATAACCTATTGATGGGTGTATGTAATCACGTCACAACTCGTCACTACTCGACACTGTCCATAACCACCGATCACTACTTGGCACTACGAAGACACTACTTGGGCATACTCATCATCTCATACCACTACTCCTTACTACTTATCGTTGCTAACTACTACTCAACACCGCCTCTTACTGCTAGTCACGACTGATCACTACTTCTCACTACTTGTCATTACTAGTTACTACATAATGCTACCTATTACTACTTACCACTACTAAGTACTACTTATCACTACTAGCATCTCTACTATTTACTACTAGATACTATGCATCACAACTCGTTTCTGATATATCTTAGAGGGTGAATGTCCTGTGACAGCCCGCACAATCTGTAGTTGATATTGTCTGCTTTGAACTTTGACTTACCTATCATTCAACCACCCGCAGTATCACGGTTTTGCTTTTCGATACGCGTATACCAAAAGAGGTATCCACACCCTCCCTCCTAACCGGGGATATGATATGGAAAGAGATCAACATGTTTTCTCGAACTAACAGATTTACTATTTCGTTCTCCTCCCCCACCAATGTGGGATAAGTCTGATAACTCACCCTGTTTTCAACAACAACTCCAATGAAGGTTGTGACGATCTCAAACTAGTCACGAGTATGCTCTTACTCAACAATCTTAATGTTTATGTACTGTTGACGCTGTTGCTGATAGGAGTTTTATAGCTAGAGATTTTCGTCATAACATTTAAGAATCCTATATCTTCCTTTGACAACATGTACTCTCTAAACTATTAAGTTGGGAAATTTTGATCTCGTGGTTGGAATGGGCTGGTTGTCTAACCGCAATGCAGAGGTTGTTTACGCCTAGAAGGCTATTCGAATTTCTCTTGCCGATGACGAATCAATGATGGTGTACGGAGAGAAGATCAGTACACCGTTGCATTTCATTAATTTCTGGAAGGTCAAAAAATACATGAGAAAAGGTTGTCTCGTAAATCTGGCACATATGAGCAAAGTTGAATCAGAAGTTAAGAAACCCGAAGATGTCCCAACCGTTAGAGATTTTCTTAAGGTTTTTTCGGAAGAGTTACCTGGTCTTCCACATCAATGTGAAGTTGAATTTCAAATTAATTTAGTTCCAGGAGCAGCACCAGTTGCACGCGTACCTTACATACTTGCACCTCCAGAACTACAAGAATTGTCCAGTAAATTACAGGGACTTTTGGACAAGGGTTTATTCGACTGAGTTCTTCGCCTTTGGGAGCTCCAGTGTTGTTCATGAAAAGGAAGGATGGGTCTATGAGACTTTGTATCGACTATAGAGAGATGAACAAGTTGTCTATAAAGAATGGGTATCTACTCCCGAGGACCGATGATTTGTTTGATCAGTTACAAGGATCCAGCTGTTACTCAAAGATTAACTTGAGATCAAGTTATCATCAGTTGAGAGTAAAGGATGTTGATATACCTAAAATGGCTTTTACAATACGCTATGGGAATTATTAATTCACAGTGATGCCATTTGGTTTGACGAACGCACCAGCAGTGTTCATGGATCTCATGAACTGTGTGTGCAAGCCATACCTTGATAAATTCGTCATTGCATTCTTTCATACCCCCAAATAGGGCCAGGGGAATATGACTTCACAATATCACAACACAAGTATGTATAAACGAGAACGACTCTAAATGAGACGTTTTATAACAAAATTTGAATTTGCAGAGAAAACATAATAATGTTTTACATAACAAATGATAAGTCTAATATGTGGACTCCAATGCAACAGCTAACTAAGCATCATAAGGCAGCACACAAGCTAATCTTCACCTGAGACAAACATGGTTAAAATGTCAACACAAAGGTTGAGTGAACATCATAGGTTTAACAATCATAATAAGTTTTAGACCACAAGATTTAATTCAAAATATCAAAATATTCAATATGCCATGAGTTATAATATCGAACTAAACATTAACCCCTGACATTGTACGGGTGTCGGTAATCATTATTATGTACCCCATTTACGATCACGCCAATGGGTAGAGATGTCACTCTCAATAGGCCTACTCACAATAATTAAGCTTTCAAAATTTCAATTCCAGCAATTAACGATATTATGGTGGGGATTTTCATGTAACAATAAATACATGATTAACAAAAGTCTCACGAAATTGCATATCAAATAGTTTAGGTACTTGTGTCTAAATTGTAAATCATTTAAAAGCAAGCATGTGTCTCACCCCAAAATTTTATAAAACAGTTAAGAAATAGTAAAAAGAGGGGCTATGAAGTTCACCTTAGTAGCAAGTAAGTAATTCCACGCAAGTAGTATGAACGGAGTATGTAATCGGAGATCTCAACCTAGAGATATAACGTTTAATTAGTTAATGTCTAACAGACATAAAGTTTGTTTATTAATATAGCAAACTATATTAACAGTGACGGTTTTCGAGAAAAGTTCCTATTTCTCAAAAGTTTCTATTTTTTTTTTTGGAAACCTACTATTTATGGAAAGCATCCACTTATAGTAAGCTTCTAGTTTAAAATGTTCGGGTTATAATTCTTAATAAAGATATTTTAGAATCTCGCCCAAACTTCGTTGCTAACATGCAAGTCACTCGAATGATCTATTGTTACCGGGCGCCCAGGACTCTTGACCAGAATCTAAGTCTTGGCATTCGAGATCCACATGCGTGTCCCATAATGGCAACAAGGATCATCCTAGGGCACAAGTAGCGGTAATGTTTGTAGTCTTTGTACGCTATCTTTAATTATTACCTTCACGTTATAGTGTATACACATAACAAGTTATTAATGTATTAATTATTTATATAGGTGATAATATACTTAGTGTATTCAAGTGTTACTATACAGATAAGTGTATAAGTTATAATAATAGTATTATTATCTAATTAATCACTCATTATGTAATCTTTACATGTATGAATATACTTATATGATACATACATATATATTCTTTATTATTATATATATATATATATATATATATTATGTAAGTGTTACATATACGTAAGTATAAGATGATATATATATATATATATATATATATATATATATATATATATATATATATATATATATATATATATATATATATATATATATATATATATATATATATATATATACTTATTACTTCTCTTTTTATATTTACTAACCTTATATAATTATACAATACACACTCATACATACATATACACGTACATATACATACATATATACACATACATATACACGTATGTATACATCTAAATATATACACAAGCATATACCTACCTATATATATACACACACATATGTATGCATGCATGCATGCATGCATGTATATCATTATCATTATACTTTACAAATCATAAAACTTAACATACTTCATGTACATAATTTATTAATATATAAACTTATTCATAATCTTTTAACCATTTACCTATTTAGTTTACATATCATGATCCTAATCTTTCATTATCCTTCTTAACTTTACTATTAATAAATTACATACTTAATCTCATTAACATAATAACTTATTGATCCAATTATAATCATGCATCTTTTAACCCTAATCATAATAATCATAATCAACTCTTATTCAATATATTTTATCTATACCATTAACCTTATTACTCTATAATCATAATCATACAACTATTACCATAATACTCATTATCTAGTTCAACTTAACCTAGTACTTTCAATTCATTATAACCATTCTTATTAAACATTATACTTATAACTTATCATGATTAACCTTATTAACATAATCACTAATCATATTCATTATAATTATACTTTTAACTTTTTCATTATCTTATTAATCTAATCATAAACTTTCTTATTTTATTCATATACCATTAACCTTATCATTATTCATACTTATTTAACATGATACTTAAAGTAACAACTTAAAAGTAATTGATTTAATAGCATTATTATACTAGGGTTTTAGTGACTACCTTAATAAGGTTAAGATCAAGAATGTGATGATGATGGTGATGCGAAACAGAACAAAAACCAGCAGCAGCAGCAACGACCCAAAACAAGTGCTTCTTGGGCTATTTTTATCACGCAGAAAAATAGGAGAAAACGCAGCAGAAACACAGCAAGAAAATGCAACAACAATGATTGATTATGAGGCTATTTTGGCTCGACAGATGCAGCGGGTACAGCAGCAACAATGATCGATTATTGGGTCTGTTTTGGGTGTCGAACAAGAGCTGAAACAGCAGCAGGAAATAGGCTGCAGAAGGGCTGTTTTGGAGGGGTTTTAGCGGACTAAAATAGTAGGTTTTTGAGGTGATTAGTTAATGCAGCAGGCTTGTTGGTAGAGGGTTGTTGATCGACTAACAGAAGACTGGATGGTGGTTGGTTTAGTCGACAGAATGAGGGAAAAGAAGCTGGACCAGTCGACTAAAAAAGGAGGGAATGAAACTCGACTAATTATGCAGTTTTTTTGTGGGTTTATTTATGGTGAGATTAAGGAAAAACTTGAGGGTTTATATAGGAAACAAAGTCATGTGTTAGGTTTCCTAATCTCACTCAATTACTTGGTGATCAAGAACATTAATTTGTATTAGACTAGGATTTGTTAGCTTAATGATCAAGTTAATTATTTCCTTTTATTTAACAGCCGATTATGTTTGTTTTATTTTTTTCGGCAATTACCATGTATTTATATATTTTGTATATTTTTTTTAAAGTTACATTTAATTTAAATACATTTTATTTAATTACTAATCCCTACTTTTATTAATTTTTAACTTGACTCTAATTAGTTTATATTGGTTTTTATAGGTTTTATAATGTCATAATTTATTTATTACATATAGTTTATATTAATAATTTAGTATTAGGGTTAGGGTTTAATATTTAATATTAAATGGTATTAGGGTTTAGTATTTAATGTATAGGGTTAGGTTTGAGGTTTTAAATAATATTAGGGTTTTAGTATTAATTACTCCATTTACTATCTCTGGATAACAACCCTAGTTATAATATACAAACAAACCAATGAACCTTAAGGGCATTTCTGTCATTTCATGAAGGAAAAATGAGGGTTGTTATAGTACCTCCCCGTTAATTTAAACTTCGTCCCGAAGTTTTCGGAAGACTTCTCGGATACATCAATGGTTGAGAATAGATGTGGATATTTCCGCTTCATCTGGTCTTCACGTTCCCAGGTATACTCGGGGCCTCTGCGTGAATTCCAATGGATCTTTAATAATAGGAATAGAGCTTTGTTTCAAACATTTAACCTCATGATCCATAACTTCTATAGGTTTTTCGATGAAGTGCAATTTATCATCAATGCGAAGATTATTCAAGGGAATAACAAGTATGTCATCAACAAGACACTTTTTAAGATTCGAGATGTGAAATGTGTGAACTTCATTTAACAGGAAGTGTTGACTAAAAATTACCATTCGGTCAACGTTTTGTTAAAGCAAAGTTTACACTTTATTACAGTGGGGATCTACTTGAGTGATAGCTGATATTGTAAGATAATTCAGCCAAAAGAGCCTAGGTGAATAGAACATCTAGTCTTATGTACTTCATCCAAGACTAGTTCTTGAAAATTTTTGAATAGTGGTGATTTTATAGGATCGACATGTATTACTTCACTATCAACTACATGCCCAAGAAATTGTACGGTTCGCAGCCAAAGTTTACACTTGGAAAAACTTGGCATGCAGTTGTTCCTTCTTTAAGAACTCTAGAATAAATCGCAGAGGTTGCTCATACTCTTTCTTGCTCTTGGAATAGATTAAGATGTCATCGATGAAAACGATCACGAATTTATCAAGATAAGGTTTGCATGCATGGTTCATAAGATCCATGAATACAGCATTGGTTAAACCAAAAGGCATGACAAGAAACTCATAATGTTCATGACGAGTTCGGAAAGCAGTCTTAGAAACATCAGTTTCCTTGACTCTCAATTGATGATAACCCGACCTAAGATCAAGCTTCGAATAGATACTTGACCCTTGCAGTTGGTCAAACAGGTCATCAATACGCAGGAGTGGATAACGATTCTTGATGGTTAGCTTGTTGAGTTCTCGATAATTAATACACATCCTCAACGTGCCATCTTTTTTCTTAACAAATAGAACGGGTGCTCCCCACGGAGGCAAGCTAGGACGAATAAAACCTTTCTGCAAAAGTTCTTGGAGTTGATCCGATAATTCCTTCATTTCGGATGGAGCTAAGTGGTATGATACCTATGCAATAGGTACAGCACCGACGTAGATAATTTACAAGTGAAGGATAATTTAATATCTAGGGTTGATATTTCTAGTTGAAAATATAGAGATAAGGAGTAGGTAACGGTACACAATGGTCCTAAGGTTGATCAGATCTTATTTCCATCATGATCCATTAGGATTTCTGCATGACTTATCATAATATAACTACGTTGATCAAGCGTCATTATATTATACTAAATCATACTTTTATCACTCGATCAGGTTACTACTATGTCATCTAGTCAATATTCATCTTCTTTGAGGTGAATGATTCAATGTAAAATGAAAGAAAAGAAAATAACATCATTCATTCATTTAAAAGAAAATAACCAGAGTATTACAGAAACTTAACGAAATCTTCCAAAATATAGAAGTACTAAATGATAACATAAAGAACACTATGAGAAATTTAAATGACTCTTGTAGTTGTCAAAAACTCTTCATTGTGCCTCTTCCCCTTCTTCCTCATTATCCCGAGCTTCCTAGGCAGTCATCACAAATGCTCAGCCTTTAGCATTTCCCGTGTTATCCTCTTTCTTTGGACACTGGTTGCGAAAATGCCCTTTTTCTCCACAGTCATAGCATGTAGGAACAATTGCGTTGGCTTTTGTTGCAGGTGTATTAGTCGAGGAACTGCAACCTTACAAGTCTTGGCTATATGACCAAACTTCTTACATTTGGTGCACTCAGCCTTGCGCCACCTAGAATGGTGTCTCTCACAGTGCCTACAATAAGGTCATTTCCCAGAATAACCTCCTCCTGAATTTTTGGAAACTTTCTTATTTGAACCTTGGGTTGATTCCTGAGTAGGCTCAAATTTCCTTTTGCCTTCACTACTCTTAGCCTCGGCTTGTTTATTAACTGCGGCCTTTCTCCTCTTAGCCATCATCAAGTTTTGAGCCATAAGTATCACTGCATCTAAGGTCTCTTTACTAGCAGCAATAACATTTTCTTGAATCTCGTCAGGAAGACCTTCTATGTATCGCTCGATCTTCTTTTGTTCAGTGGGCACCATGTCCGGGAACAATGAAACTAACTCTATAAACCTGTTGGTATAAGCTTCAATATTGGTACCATTAACCTTCAATTCCCAAAACTCTACTTCTAGCTTTTGGATTTGGTTCATTGGGCAAAACTTATCAGTCATCATTCTTTTTACAACGGCCCATGGAATAGCATTAGCAGCATCTAGCCCTACAGTTTGGGCATAAGCGTTCCACTAAGTCAAAGCAAGACTACTTTGTGTATGAGTGGCATACTTCACTCGGTCGACCTCTGCGCAGTTGCAGATGCGAAAAATTGATTCGAGTTTTTCGAACCAACGAGTCAACTCGACTGCTTCCTCATTTCCATTAAAGGATGGAGGCTTACAGTTCATAAACTCCTTGTAGGTGCATGATGTAGGTGGGTTTCCTTGGTTATTTCCTTGATTATTGTTGCCTTGGACAGCAGCAAGCAGTTGTTGAAATTGTGCGGGAGTCAAAGTAACATTGGGAAGAGCGTTAGCACCACGAGTTGCCATTGATCTTCAATACACAAAAACAGTATTAGTTGGAGAGTTATGGTGCACTAGGTAGCAACACCAATGGATAAGAAAAGGTAGTATGGGTTAGTTAGTGATAATGATGGTGAAACAAATGAGTAATTGGGTGTGGGGATAGATCCTTCAGTGTCGGATCCTTCGGTATCCAAAACGATGACCGGGTGATGACTAGACATCCTAGAGAAGGAGTACTAAGTAGATTCTAATGCACGGTATGACGGCAAAGATATAAGGAGAGCATAGTAAAGCAAGCATCCTTAAACTAAGGCAGGAAAGGTTATAGTTCTATAGATTGCTAAGGCAACTAACTAACACATAAGGCACACATAAAATGCAATCCTGGTTCTCTATAACAAACCTGGCTCTGATACCACTCTGTCATACCCCCAAATAGGGTCGGGGGAATATGACTTCACAATATCACAACACAAGTATGTATAAACGAGAACGACTCTAAATGAGATGTTTTATAACAAAATTTGAATTTGCAGCGGAAACATAATAATGTTTTATATAACAAATGATAAGTCTAATATGTGGACTCCAATGCAACAGCTAACTAAGCATCAAAGGGCAGCACACAAGCTAATCTTCACCTGAGACAAACATGTTTAAAATGTCAACACAAAGGTTGAGTGAACATCATAGGTTTAACAATCATAATAAGTTTTAGACCACAAGATTTAATTCAAAATATCAAAATATTCAATATGCCATGAGTTATAATATTGAACTAAACATTAACCCCTAACACTGTACGGGTGTCGACAATCATTATTATGTACCCCCTTGACGATCACGCCAATGGGTATAGATGTCACTCTCAATAGGCCTACTTACAATAATTAAGCTTGCAAAATTTCAATTCCAGCAATTAACGATATTATGGCGGGGATTTGCATGTAACAATAAATACATGTTTAACAAAAGTCTCACGAAATTGCATATCAAATAGTTTAGGTGTCTAAATTTTAAATCATTTAAAAGCAAGCATGTGTCTCACCCCAAAAGTTTATAAAACAGTTAAGAAATAGTAAAAAGAGGGGCTATGAAGTTCACCTTACTAGCAAGTAAGCAATTACACGCAAGTAGTATGAACGGAGTATGTAATCGGAGATCTCAACCTAGAGATATAACGTTTAATTAGTTAATGTCTAACAAACATAAAGTTTGTTTATTAATATAGCAAACTATAATAACAGTGACGGTTTTCGAGAAAAGTTCTTATTTCTCAAAAGTTTCTATTTTTTTTTGGAAACCTACTATTTATGGAAAGCATCCACTTATAGTAAGCTTCTAGTTTAAAATGTTTGGGTTATAATTCTTAATAAAGATATTGTACAATCTCGCCCAATCTTCGTTGCTAACATGCAAGTCACTCGAATGATCTATTGTTACCGGGCGCCCAAGACTCTTGACCAGAATCTAAGTCTTAGCATTCGAGATCCATAAGCGTGTCCCATAATGGCAACAAGGATCACCCTAGGCCACAAGTAGAGGTGATGTTTGTAGTCTTTGTACGCTATCTTTAATTATAACCTTCACGTTATAGTGTATACACATAACAAGTTATTAATGTATTAATTATTTATATAGGTGATAATATACTTAGTGTATTCAAGTGTTACTATATAGATAAGTGTATAAGTTATAATAATAGTATTATTATCTAATTAATCACTTATTATGTAATCTTTACATGTATGAATATACTTATATGATACATACATATATATTCTTTATTATTATTATACATGTATGTGTTCATAACTATATGATATATATATATATATTATATGTAAGTGTTACATGTACATAAGTATACGATGATACATATATATATATATATATATATATATACACTTATTACTTCTCTTTTTATATTTAGTAACCTTATATAATTACACAATACACACTCAAACATACATATACACATACATATACATACATATATACACATACATATACACGTATGTATACATCTAAATATATACACAAGCATATATATATATATATATATATATATATATATATATATATATATATATATATATATATATATATATATATATATATATAGATACATACATACGTATGCATGCATGCATGTATATCATTATCATTATACTTTACAATTCATAAAACTTATCATACTTCATGTACATAATTTATTAATCCATAAACTCATTCATAATCTTTTAACCATTTACCTATTTAGTTTACATATCATGATCCTAATCTTTCATTTTCCTTCTTAACTTTACTATTAATAAATTACATACTTAATCTCATTAACATAATAACTTATTGATCCAATTATAATCATGCATCTTTTAACCCTAATCATAATAATCATAATCAACTCTTATTCAATATCTTTTATCTATACCATTAACCTTATTACTCTATAATCATAATCATACAACTGTTATCATAATACTCATTATCTAGTTCAACTTAACCTAGTACTTTCAATTCATTATAACCATTCTTATTAAACATTTTACTTATAACTTATCATGATTAACCTTATTAACATAATCACTAATCATATTCATTATAATTATACTTTTAACTTTTTCATTATCTTATTAATCTAATCATAAACTTTCTTATTTTATTCATAACCATAATTCAACAACCTTAAGTTATTTATCATATTCATTATCATTATTCATACTTATTTAACATGATACTTAAAGTAACAACTTAAAAGTAATTGATTCAAAAGCATTATTATACTAGGGTTTTAGTGACTACCTTAATAAGGTTAAGATCAAGAATATGATGATGATGGTGATGCGAAACAGAACACAAACCAGTAGCAGCAGCAGCAACGACCCAAAACAAGTGCTTCTTGGGCTGTTTTTGTCACGCAGAACAATAGGAGAAAATGCAGCAGCGACACAGCAAGAAAACGCAACAACAATGGTTGATTATGAGGATGTTTTGGCTCAACATATGTAGCAGGTACAACAGAAACAATGATCAATTATTGGGTCTGTTTTGGGTGTCGAACAAGAGCTGAAATAGCAGCAGGAAAGAGGCTGCAGAAGGGCTGTTTTGGAGGGGTTTTAGTCGACTGAAACAGTAGCTTTTTGAGGTGATTAGTCGATGCAGCAGGCTTGTTGGTGGAGGGTTGTTGATCGACTAACAGAAGACTGGATGGTGGTTGGTTTAGTCGACAGAATGAGGGAAAAGAAGCTGGACCAGTCGACTAAAAAATGAGGGAATGAAACTGGAACTAGTCGAGTAATTATGCAGTTTTTTGTGGGTTTATTTGTGGTGAGATTAAGGAAAAACTTGAGGGTTTATATAGGAAACAAAGTCATGTGTTAGGTTTCCTAATCTCACTCAATTACTTGGTGATCAAGAACAATAATTTGTGTTAGACTAGGATTTGTTAGCTTAATGATCAAGTTAATTATTTCCTTTTTTTTAACAGCCGATTATGTTTGTTTTATTTTTTTCGGGAATTACCATGTATTTATATATTTTGTATATTTTTTTTTAAAGTTACATTTTATTTAATTACTAATCCCTACTTTTATTAATTTTTAACTTGACTCTAATTAATTTATATTGGTTTTTAAAGGTTATATAATGTCATAATTTATTTATTACATATAGTTATATTATTAATTTAGTATTAGAGTTAGGGTTTAATATTTAATATTAAATGGTATTAGGGTTTAGTATTTAATGTATAGGGTTAGGTTTAGGGTTTTAAATAATATTAAGGTTTTAGCATTAATTACTCTATTTACTATCTCTGGATAACAACCCTAGTTATAATATACAAACAAACGATGAACCCTAAGGGCATTTCTGTCATTTCATGAAGGAAAAATGAGGGTTGTTATATATTCATTGATGAAATATTGGTGTACTCGAAGAACAGAGAAGAACACGAACAACATTTGCGTTCAGAACTGAAGATGCTCAGAGAAGAACAGTTATATGCGAAGTTCTCAAAGTGTGACTTTTGGTTACAAGAAATACAATTCCTTGATGATGTTGTAGGCACTAACGGGATTCAAGTTGATCCGGCCAAGATAGAGACAGTTAAGAATTGGGAAACTCCAAAGACTCCAGCTCAGATTCGACAATTTCTGGGTCTAGTTGGTTACTACAGGAGATTCGTTGAAGGTTTCTCTATGATTGCCCGATCGTTGACCTTGTTGACTCATAAAAAAAGTATGAATGGTCAGAACCACAGGAAGTTGCATTTCAGTTGTTGAAGGAGAAGTTGACGACTACACCGCTATTATCTCTACCCAAGGGGAATAAAGACTTTGTTATTTATTGTGATGCCTCGCGTCAAGGACTAGGTTGTGTGCTGATGCAACAAAACAAGGTTATTGCGTATGGATCACGACAACTAAAGATTCACGAAAAGAATTACACGACGCATGATATTAAACTAGGACCTGTAGTCTTCGCACTCAAAATGTGGAGACACTACCTGTATGGAACCAAGATTACTATCTTCACCGACCATAAGAGTTTGCAACACATCTTTGATTAGAAGCAACTCAACATGAGACATCGACGCTGGGTGGAATTGCTAAATGACTACGATTGTGAGATCTAATATCATACTGGTAAAGCAAACGTGGTAGTGGATGCTCTAAGCATAAAAAAGAGTGATAGACCTCTTAGGGTCCGAGCTCTCAACTGGTTGTCTGTACGAACCTTACATCACAGTTCTGTGATGCACATCTAGAAGCCGTGAAACAAGAGAATATCGATGTTGAATTTATCAGAGGATTAGATAATAAATTCGACATAAACGAAGATAGAACACGATATTTTGCTAACCGAAGCTGGGTATTGAGATAACCGGTGCTGGAGGAAGCACACAAGTCAAGGTACTCAATTCATCTTGGATCAGATAAAATGTACCAAGATATGAAGGCGTTTTATTGGTGGCTAAATCTGAAAGCTGACATTGCTACCTATGTCGAAAAGTACTTGATTTGCGCTAAGGTCAAGGCTGAATACCAGAAGCCATCAAGGCTGATGACTCAACCAGAAATTCTCCAATGGAAGTGGGTATGTATTGCAATGGACTTCATCACAAAACTTTCGAAAACCATGGGAGGTTACGACACCATTTGTGAAATGTCCCGTTCATATTGATTATAAACGTTCCATATTAATTGATTTCGTTGCGAGGTTTTGACCTCTATATGAGACTTTTTTCAAAGACTGCATTCGATTTTTATAACAACCATAACCTTTATTTTATCGATAAAGGTTTAAAAATATTACGACGATTATCAAATAATGAAAATCAAAATATAGCGTTCTCACTCGAACATTACATAATGGTTTACAATAATATTACACAACAATATATGTCTTCGAATGCAGTTTTCAAACAATATTATACAAGCATGGACTCCAAATCTTGTCCTTAATTTAGTATGTAACAGCAGAAGCTCTTATCAATTACCTGAGAATAAACACGCTTAAAACGTCAACAAAAATGTTGGTGAGTTATAGGTTTAACCTATATATTTATCAATCGTAATAATAGACCACAAGATTTCATATTTCCATTTTTCGTAAACATCATCCCATACATAGAGATAAAAATCATTCATATGGTAAACACCTGGTAACCGACATTAACAAGATGCATATAAGAATATCCCCATCATTCCGGGACATCCATCGGACATGATATAAAAACTCGAAGTACTAAAACATCCGCTACAACGGATGGGGTTTGTTGGGCCCAATAGATCTATCTTTAGGATTCGCGTCAATTAGTAGACTGGTTTACTAATTCTTAGGTTACCAAGCAAAAAGGGGCATATTCGGCTTCGATCATTCAACCATAGAAAGTAGTTTCACGTACTTGTGTCTATTTTGTAAAACATTTATAAAATTGCATGTATTCTCATCCCAAAAATATTAGATTTTTAAAAATGGGACTATAACTCACTTTCACAGATTTTTACTTCGTCGGAAAGTAAGACTTGGCCACGGGTTGATTCACGAACCTATAACAAATATGTACATATATATCAAAGTATGATCAAAATATATTTACAACATTTTTATTACGTTTTAAAGATTTGAGTTTGTTAAGTCAGCAGTCCTCGTTAGTAACCTACAACTAGTTGTCCACAGTTAGATGTACAGAAATAAAGCAATATATATTATCTCGAATCAATCTACGACCCAGTGTCTACAAGTCTCACACTCGATCACAACTCAAAGTATATATATTATTTTAGAATCAACCCAACCCTGTACAGCTAACTTCAGCATTACTGCATATAGAGTGTCTATAGTTGTTCTAAATAATATATATAGATGGGTCGATATGATATGTCAAAACATTGTATTCGTGTCTATGGTATCCCAAGATTACATAATATATGTTAGAATACATGTATAATATAATATAAGTTATTTAAGTTATGATTTGTATAGATTTATTACAAATTTCACGTAGCTACAACAAGCAAAATTATCCAATCTTGTTTTACCCATAATTTCTTCGTTTTAAATCCGTTTTGAGTGATTCAAGTTGATATGGTTTCATAATGAACTGAAATTTATGACACTAAATAGAAAAAGTATAAGTTTATAGTCGGAAATACAGGTTACAAGTCATCTTTTAAAGAGGTAGTCATTTCCGTCGAAAGAACAACATCTTGATGACCATTTAGAAAAACATACTTCCACTTTGAGTTTAACCATGATTTTTGGATATAATTTCATGTTCATAAGAAAAATCATTTTTCCAGAAGAACAACTTTTAAATCAAAGTTTATCATAGTTTTTGATTATCAAACCCAAAACAGCCCGCAGTGTTACTACAACGGCGTATGTCCGTTTTTACGGTATTTTTCGTGTTTCCAGGTTTTAAATCATTAAGTTAGCATATCATAAAGATATAGAACATGTGTTTAGTTGATTTTAAAAGTCAAGTTAGAAGGATTAACTTTATTTGCGAACAAATTTAGAATTAAATAAACTATGTTCTAGTGATTACAAGTTTAAATCTTCAAATATGATAGTTTTATATGTATGAATCGAATGATGTTATGAACATCATTACTACCTCAAGTTTAGTAGGTAAACCTACTAGAAGTGACAAAATTTAATCTAGCTTCAAAGGATTCTTGGATGGCATGAAAGTTCTTGAAATAGAATCATGACACGAAAAACAAGTTCAAGTAAGATTTCCACTCGAAATAAGATTGTTATAGTTATAGAAATTGAATCAAAGTTTGAGTATGAGTATTACCTTGAATTAGAAAGATATCTTACTGTAAATAAGAAATATTTCTTGAGATTGGATGATCACTTGAAATGGATTTGCAAGATTGGAAGTAAGCTAGTAAACTTGAAAGTGTTCTTGGTGTGTTCTTGAGTTATTGATTTGTATGTTGATCTAGGTTAGGATTTATGAGCTAGATTGAGCTAGATTTTGATGAAGATGATGAAGAACACTTAGAACAATGAAAGAACACTTGAGAGAGAGTTGTTTGATGCATGAAAGTTGTGATCAAAATGTGTTTGTGTGTGTGTGCCCATTCACGTGAACTAGGGGTGTTCATAAAGGCTCTATTAGTTTGTAATTTTGTGTAATCATTCATGCTAGTTGCCAAATGATGGTTCCCACATGTGTTGGTGACTCACAAGGGCTGCTAAGATCTGAATTATTATGTGTATATAGCAATAGTATATACATCTAGGAGCTGGGTATTGTACGAGTAAGAATACGGGTGCATACGAGTAACATTGTTGATGAAAATGAATGAGAATGCAATTGCAAGTATTTTTGTTAAATAGAAGTACTTTAATATGTGTCTTGAAGTCTTTTAAAAGTGTATGAATACATATTAAAATACTACATGTATATACATTTTAACTGAGTCGTTAAGTCATCGTTAGTCGTTACATGCAAGTGTTGTTTTGAAACCTTTAAGTTAACGATCTCATTTAATATTGTTAACCCATTGTTTATTATATCTAATGAGATTTTAAATTATTACATTATCATGATATTATGATGTATGAATATCTTAATATGATATATATACATTAAAGTGTCATTACAACGATAATCGTTATATATATGTCTCGTTTTGAAATCCTTAAGTTAGTAGTCTTGTTTTACATATGTAGTTCATTGTTAACATACTTAATGATATAAATAATTATCATTTTATCATGTTAAGTATAGTGTAACAATATCTTAATATGATACATATGTACTTAGTAAGATGTTGTCATAACGATAATCGTTATATATATCGTTTCGAGTTTCTTAATTCAATAGTCTCATTTTATGTATATAACTCATTGTTAATATACCTAGTGAGATACTTACCTATCATAATATCATGTTAACTATATATATGTCCATATATATATCAACATATAGTTTTTACAAGTTTTAACGTTCGTGAATCGCCGGTCAACTTGGGTGGTCAATTGTCTACATGAAGCTCATTTCAAATAATCAAGTCTTAACAAGTTTGATTGCTTAACATGTTGAAAACATTTAATCATGTAAACATACCAATTTCATTATATATATATATATATATATATATATATATATATATATATATATATATATATATATATATATAACATGGAAAAGTTCGGGTCACTACAGTACCTACCCGTTAAATAAATTTCGTCCTGAAATTTTAAGCTGTTGAAGGTGTTGATGAATCTTCTGGAAATAGGTACGGGTATTTCAGCTTCATATGATCTTCATGCTCCCAGGTGAACTCGGGTCCCCTATGAGCATTCCATCGAACCTTGATGATTGGTATCTTATTTTACTTGAGCCTTTTAACCTCACGATCCATTATCTCGACGGGTTCTTCAACGAATTGTAGTTTTTCATTGATTTTAATTTCGTCTAAAGGAATAGTGATATCTTCTTTAGCTAAGCACTTCTTCAGATTCGAGACATGAAAGGTATTATGTACATTGACGAGTTGTTGAGGTAATTCAAGTCGGTAGGCTACTGGTCCGACACGATCTGAAATCTTGAATGCTCCAATGTATCTTGGATTTAGTTTCCCCCGTCTACCAAATCGAACAACGCCTTTCCAAGGCGAAACCTTAAGCATGACCATCTCTCCAATTTCAAATTCTATATCTTTCCTTTTAAGGTCCGCGTAGCTCTTTTGTAGACTCTGAGCGGTTTTCAACTGTTGTTGAATTTGGATGTTTTTCTATGTAGTTTCTTGGATTATCTCTGAACCCGTAATCTGTCTATCCCCCAATTCATTCCAACAAATCAGGGATCTGCACTTTCTACCATAAAGTGCTTCGAACAGTGCCATTTCGATAATCGAGTGGTAACTGTTGTTGTAGGAAAATTCTGCTAATGGTAGATGTCGATCCCAACCGTTTCCAAAATCAATAACACATGCTCATAGCATGTCTTCAAGAGTCTATATCGTCCTTTCGCTCTGCACATCGGTTTGTGGATGATAGGCAGTACTCATGTCTAGACGAGTTCCCAA
Organism: Rutidosis leptorrhynchoides; assembly: GCF_046630445.1. Classification (NCBI taxonomy): domain Eukaryota; kingdom Viridiplantae; phylum Streptophyta; class Magnoliopsida; order Asterales; family Asteraceae; genus Rutidosis; species Rutidosis leptorrhynchoides. The sequence goes on from NC_092333.1 coordinate 404,488,655, forward strand.
TTCTTGTTGTAATGTCTGCAAAAACCTTGAAACAAATCTGCCATCTCTATCAGAGATAATAGAGATTGGTATTCCATGTCTAGAGACAACTTCCTTCAAATATAATCTCATCAACTTCTCCATTTTATCATCTTCTCTCATTGGCAGAAAGTGTGCTGACTTGGTGAGACGATCGACTATTACCCGAGTAGTATCATAACCACTTGCAGTCCTTGGCAAATTAGTAATAAAATCCATGCTAATGTTTTCCCATTTCCATTCCGGGATTTCAGGTTGTTGAAGTAGACCTGATGGTTTTTGATGTTCAGCTTTGACCTTAGAACACGTCAAACATTCTCCCACATATCTAGCAATATCGGCTTTCATACCCGGCCACCAAAAGTGCTTCTTGAGATCTTTGTACATCTTTCCCGCTCCGGGATGTATTGAGTATCTGGTTTTATGTGCTTCCTTAAGTACCATTTCTCTCACATCTCCAAACTTTGGTACCCAAATTCTTTCAGCCCTATACCGGGTTCCGTCTTCCCGAATATTAAGATGTTTCTCCGATCCTTTGGGTATTTCCTTCTTCAAATTTCCCTCTTTTAAAACTCTCTGTTGCGCCTCCTTTATTTGAGTAGTAAGGTTAGTATGAATAATTATATTCATAGCTTTTACTCGTATAGGTTCTCTATCCTTTCTGCTCAATGCTTCGGCTACCACATTTGCCTTCCCCAGGTGGTAACGAATCTCAAAGTCGTAATCATTTAACAGTTTAATCCACCTACGCTGTCTCATGTTCAATTGTTTCTGATTAAATATATGTTGGAAACTTTTTTGGTCGGTATATATAATACTTTTGACCCCATATAAGTAGTGCCTCCAAGTCTTTAATGCAAAAACAACAGCGCCCAATTCCAAATCATGAGTCGTATAATTTTGCTCGTGAATCTCCAATTGTCTGGACTCATAAGCAATTACCTCCGTTCGTTGCGTTAATACACAACCGAGGCCTTGCTTTGAGGCATCACAATATATCACAAAATCATCATTCCCTTCATGCAATGATAATATAGGTGTCGTAGTTAACTTTTTCTTCAACAATTGAAACGCTCTCTCCTGCTCATCCTTTTTTTCAAATTTCTTCCCTTTATGCGTTAATGCAGTCAAGGGTTTTGCTATTTTGGAGAAATCTTGGATGAACCTTCTGTAGTATCCAGCCAGTCCTAAAAATTGGCGTATATGCTTCGGAGTTTTCAGGGTTTCCCACTTTTTAACGGTTTCAATCTTTGCTGGATCCACCTGAATACCTTCTTTGTTCACTATGTGTCCGAGGAATTGAACTTCTTCCAACCAAAATGCACACTTTGAAAACTTAGCGTACAATTTTTCTTTCCTCAACAATTCTAGCACTTTTCTCAAATGTTCTTCGTGCTCTTGATCATTCTTTGAGTAAATAAGTATGTCATCGATGAAGACAATGACAAACTTGTCAAGGTATGATCCATACACTTGGTTCATAAGGTCCGTGAACACAGCTGGTGCGTTAGTGAACCCAAACGGCATAACCATAAACTCGTAATGACCGTAACGCGTCCTAAAAGCAGTTTTTGGAATATCATCCTCCTTCATCTGCATTTGATGATATCCGGAACGTAAATTAATCTTCGAGTACGCTGACGAACCTTGCAGCTGATCAAATAAATCGTCGATTCTCGGTAGTGGATAACGGTTCTTGATGGTAAGTTTGTTCAACTCTCTATAGTCGATACATAATCTAAATGTAACATCTTTCTTTTTGACAAACAAAACAGGAGCTCCCCACGGTGATGTGCTTGGTCGAATGAAACCACGCTCTAAAAGTTCTTGTAATTGGCTCTGAAGTTCCTTCATTTCGCTGGGTGCGAGTCTGTATGGAGCACGAGCTATTGGTGCAGCTTCCGGTACAAGGTCTATTTGAAATTCAACGGATCGGTGTGGAGGTAGTCCCGGTAATTCTTTCGGAAATACATCGGGAAATTCTTTTGCGACGGGAACATCATTGATGTTCTTTTCTTCGAAATTGACTTTTTTGACGTGTGCTAGCATAGCATAGCAACCTTTTCTTATTAGTTTTTGTGCCTTCAGGTTACTAATAAGATTTAATTTCGCGTTGCTCTTTTCTCCGTACACCATTAAGGGTTTTCCTTTTTCTCGTATTATACGAATTGCATTTTTGTAACAAACGATCTCTGCTTTCACTTCTTTCAACCAGTCCATACCAATTATCACATCAAAACTCCCTAACTCTACTGGTATCAAGTCAATCTTAAATGTTTCGCTAACCAGTTTAATTTCTCGATTCCGACATATATTATCTGCTATAATTAATTTACCGTTTGCTAATTCGAGTAAAAATTTATTATCCAAGGGCATCGGTGGGCAACTTAGTTTAGCACAAAAATCTCTACTCATATAGCTTCTATCCGCACCTGAATCAAATAAAACATAAGCAGATTTATTGTCAATAAGAAACGTACCCGTAACAAGCTCCGAGTCTTCCTGCGCTTCTGCCGTATTAATATTGAAAACTCTTCCGCGGCCCTGCCCATTAGTATGCCCCTAATTCGGGCAATTTCTACTAAAGTGGCCTGGTTTTCCACATCCAAAACAAACTATGGCGGTGTTATTTGTTCCGACATTATTTGTTCTTTTAGTTCTGTTATGCATTGGTCCGTAGATCTCGCACTTTATCTCACTATGACCATTTCTTTTACACCTGGTGCAAAATGTCGTGCAGAACCCCTGGTGATGCTCTTCACACCTTTGGCATGGCTGTTTTTGGTTTTTGTTGCCATTGTTGTTATTGAGATTGTTGTTGGGATTATTATTGTTGTTATTGTTGTTGTTGTTATTGTTGTTGGGACGGTTATTGTAGTTGTTGTTGGGACGTTTGTTGAAGTTGTTGTTGAGATTTCGATTGTTGTTGCGATTGATGTTGCGGTTGTTGGGATAGTTGTTGCAATTGTGGTTGTAATTGTTGTTGTTGTATTGGTGACCCTTGTCATTGTTTACCTCCCACTTTCTCTTGACTTTGTTTCGTGTTGGCTTCTTCGGCCGCCTGTTCTTTAATCTTTCCCTCAATCTGATTTATGAGTTTGTGAGCCATTCGACTTGCCTTTTGTATAGAGGCGGGCTCGTGTGAACTCACATCTTCTTGAATCCTTTCCGGTAACCCTTTTACAAATGCGTCGATTTTCTCTTCTTCATCTTCGAACGTTCTAGGACACAATAGGCACAACTCTATGAATCGTCGTTCGTACGTGGTAATGTCGAAATCTTGTGTTCGTAATCCTCTAAGCTCTGCCTTGAGCTTATTGATCTCGTTTCTGGGACGATACTACTCATTCATCAAGTGCTTGAATGATGACCACGGTAATGCGTAAGCAGCATCTTGTCCCACCCGCTCGAGATAGGTGTTCCACCATGTTAATGCAGTACCTGTGAAGGTATGCGTAGCGTACTTTACTTTGTCTTCTTCAGTACATTTACTTATGGAAAACACTGATTCAACCTTTTCAGTCCACCATTTTAATCTGATTGGACCATCGGTTCCATCGAATTCCAAAGGTTTACAGGCAGTGAATTCTTTGTAGGAGCATCCTACACGATTTCTTGTGGAATTAGTTCCATTGCTAGAACCAGAGTTATTGTTGTTATTTCGCATTGCGGCCTGTACTGCAGCTATGTTCACAGCAAGGAAAACACGGAAGTCTTCCACACTCATGTTCAAGTTCTGACGAGTCGTCGGTGCCATTTCCTTCAAAATTAGCCAAAAGAATTGAGTTAATCATATAGAATTTAAGAGTAGTCAATAGTATTTCGTAGCATAATATGAACTTATTTATAAAATCTTTTTCTTCATATTAGCATTTTAGAGTTTTAATTCGGGTAGTACTTACCCGTTAAGTTCATACTCAATAGCTACTATACAATTCAACTACTACGCTTCTATATGAAAAACTTATTACAATAATATTTCGCGTTCAAACTTTTATACAATATTTTACAAACATACAATACCACTATTATACATATAGAATGAAATATAGCACATAATAACTTTGCTACACGGCAGCTATAAAGGCAATTCTAGTTAATACGCAAGTCGTTCAGCAAAAGAAATAAAGACACGTAATTCATAAGTCCAGAAACAAGTCATGCATCCGGGTTTTACTAGTATTATTTCCCATCCTTGGTCTTGTGGAAAATATCCGTTGTGACCGTTGGCTAGGCAGCATGTTGTAATGTCGTCAAAAGGACGAGGGTTACGTAATGCCCGACAGCCCCGTAACAATCTAAAAATCTTGTTTCTCACCTCAACTACCGAGTCCGTCACTTGTGAGAAGGTTTTATTTAAAAGTTGCAACCCAATGTTCTTTTTCTCAATTTGGTGAGAAGCGAACATTATTAACCCGTAAGCATAACATGCTTCTTTATGTTGCATGTTAGAAGCTCTTTCTAAAGAACGGAGTCCTATGTTGGGATATGTTGAGTCAAAATAGGTTCGTAACCCTTAGCGTAAAATTGCATCTAGGTTTCCCGCACTAAATGCCTTAAAGAAAACTTGGCGTAACTTAAAGTCTCCCCAATGTGATATGCCCCATCTTTCAAAGGAAAGCCTTTTATAAACTAAGGCATGCCTGGAATGTCTTTCAAACGTTCGACAAGCTAATTTTGCCGTAAATAATTGTGCTGATGAATTCTGCCCGACTCTAGACAAGATTTCATCAATCATATCCCCTGGTAGGTCTTCTAAAATTTTTGGTTGTCTATCCTTAACGTCCATTTTTGTTTTTATACTGTAAAATAAACAAGGATTAGATTCGTAAAAGATAATTAACAAACAATACAAGCAATTTTTACATAAAAAATACAAACACACTACAATACATATATTACACAATATGATTACAACTCTTTATTCCGACTCACTCGTTTCTTCTTCTTCGGACTTGGTTCGTTTCGCTAATTTCCTAGGGATATATGGTGCTCCCCTAATACGAGCCGTTCTTTTCTTAAATGGTCTAGAAAAACCTGGTGGCTTAGATGTTCCCGGGTTATAGTAAAAGTTTAAGAAATACGGGTGCTTACGGTACACCCCATCAGGGTACTTCATGTTAACATAAAGTTCATCAGTTTTGGGCTCAGGTTTTTCTATTTTGATGCCTTTTCCCTTATTGTTTTCTTTTGCTTTTTCAAATTGAGTCGAGGTAATTTCTATAACATCATCGGGATCCGATTCATCAGAAAACTGGTAATTTTCCCAATATTTTGCTTCCTTGGCTGAAACACCATTGACTATTTTTAACTTTGGTCCATTGGTTGAGGATTTTCTTTTATTTAATCGTTTTTCTGTAGTTATTAATATTTCATCCTCCGAAACCTCTTCTTCTTCCAGTTCCTCTTCTTCCCATTCCTCCTCTTCCGGTTCCTCCTCTTCCGGTTCTTCTTCTTCCTCGAGAATTTGTGAATCTTTCCAAAATATATTCGACTCTTTATTATTATTAGGTGAGTCGATGGGATTTGAACTAGAGGTAGACATCTATCACATAATATCAAACACGTTAAGAGATTAATATATCACATAATATTTACATGTTAATAATATATAGTTTCCAACAAAAAGTGTTAAGCAATTGTTTTTAAAGAAAATACGGTCGAAGTCCAGAATCATAATGCATCCTAACAAACTCGGTTAGACACACATTAATGTAATTTCTGGTTCTCTAAGACCAACACTCTGATACCAACTGAAATGTCCCGTTCATATTGATTATAAACGTTCCATATTAATTGATTTCGTTGCGAGGTTTTGACCTCTATATGAGACGTTTTTCAAAGACTGCATTCGATTTTTAAAACAACCATAACCTTTATTTTATCGATAAAGGTTTAAAAATATTACGACGATTATCAAATAATGATAATCAAAATATATCGTTCTCACACGACCATTACATAATGGTTTACAATAATATTACACAACAATATATGTCTTCGAATGCAGTTTTCAAACAATATTATACAAGCACGGACTCTAAATCTTGTCCTTAATTTAGTGTGTAACAGCGGAAGCTCTTAACAATTACCTGAGAATAAACATGCTTAAAACATCAGCAAAAATGTTGGTGAGTTATAGGTTTAACCTATATATTTATCAATCGTAATAATAGACCACAAGATTTCATATTTCCATTTTTCGTAAACATCATCCCATACATAGAGATAAAAATCATTCATATGGTGAACACCTGGTAACCGACATTAACAAGATGCATATAAGAATATCCCCATCATTCCGGGACATCCATCTGACATGATATAAAAACTCGAAGTACTAAAGCATCCGCTACAACGGATGGGGTTTGTTGGGCCCAATAGATCTATCTTTAGGATTCGCGTCAATTAGTAGACTGGTTTACTAATTCTTAGGTTACCAAGCAAAAAGGGGCATATTCGGCTTCGATCATTCAACCATAGAAAGTAGTTTCACGTACTTGTGTCTATTTTGTAAAACATTTATAAAATTGCATGTATTCTCATCCCAAAAATATTAGATTTTTAAAAATGGGACTATAACTCACTTTCACAGATTTTTACTTCGCCGGGAAGTAAGACTTGGCCACGGTTTGATTCACGAACCTATAACAAATATGTACATATATATCAAAGTATGATCAAAATATATTTACAACATTTTTATTAAGTTTTAAAGATTTGAGTTTGTTAAGTCAGCAGTTCTCGTTAGTAACCTACAACTAGTTGTCCACAGTTAGATGTACATAAATAAAGCAATATATATTATCTCGAATCAATCCACGACCCAGTGTCTACAAGTCTCAGACTTGATCACAACTCAAAGTATATATATTATTTTGTAATCAACCTCAACCCTGTATAGCAAACTCTAGCATTACTGCATATAGAGTGTATATGGTTGTTCTAAATAATATATATAGATGGGTCGATATGATATGTCAAAACATTATATTCGTGTCTATGGTATCCCAAGATTACATAATATATGTTAGAATACATGTATAATACAATATAAGTTAGTTAAGTTATGATTTGTATAGATTTGTTACAAATTTCACGTAGCTACAACAAGCAAAATTATCCAATCTTGTTTTACCCATAATTTCTTCGTTTTAAATCCGTTTTGAGTGATTCAAGTTGCTATGGTTTCATAATGAACTGAAATTCATGAAACTAAATAGAAAAAGTATAAGTTTATAGTCAGAAATATATGTTACAAGTCATTTTTTAAAGAGGTAGTCATTTCCGTCGAAAGAACGACATCTTGACGACCATTTAGAAAAAACATACTTCCACTTTGAGTTTAACCATGATTTTTGGATATAGTTTCATGTTCATAAGAAAAATGATTTTTCCAGAAGAACAACTTTTAAATCAAAGTTTATCATAGTTTTTAATTATCAAACCCAAAACAGCCCGCGGTCTTACCACAACGGCGTATGTCCGATTTTACGGTGTTTTTCGTGTTTCCAGGTTTTAAATCATTAAGTTAGCATATCCTAAAGATATAGAACATGTGTTTAGTTGATTTTAAAAGTCAAGTTAGAAGGATTAACTTTATTTGCGAACAAGTTTAGAATTAACTAAACTATGTTCTAGTGATTACAAGTTTAAATCTTCGAATATGATAGTTTTATATGTATGAATCGAATGATGTTATGAACATCATTACTACCTCAAGTTTAGTAGGTAAACCTACTGGAAGTGACAAAATTTTATCCAGCTTCAATGGATTCTTAGATGGCTTGAAAGTTCTTGAAGTAGAATCATGACACGAAAAACAAGTTCAAGTAAGATTTCCACTCGAAATAAGATTGTTATAGTTATAGAAATTGAATCAAAGTTTGAATATGAGTATTACCTTGAATTAAAAAGATATATTACTGTAAATAAGAAAGATTTCTTGAGATTGGATAATCATTGAAATGGATTTGCAAGATTGGAAGTAAGCTAGTAAACTTGAAAGTGTTCTTGGTGTGTTCTTGAGTTGTTGTTTTGTTTGTTGATCTAGGTTAGGATTTATGAGCTAGATTGAGCTAGATTTTGATGAAGATGATGAAGAACACTTAGAACAATGGAAGAACACTTGAGGGAGAGTTGTTTGATGCATGAAAGTTGTGATCAAAATGTGTTTGTGTGTGTGCCCATTCACGTGAACTAGGGGTGTTCATAAAGGCTCCATTAGTTTGTAATTTTGTGTAATCATTCATACTAGTTGCCAAATGATGGTTCCCACATGTGTTGGTGACTCACAAGGGCTGCTAAGAGCTGAATTATTATGTGTATATACCAATAGTATATACATCTAGGAGCTGGGTATTGTACGAGTACGAATACGGGTGCATACGAGTAAGATTATTGATGAAAATGAATGAGAATGCAATTGCAAGCATTCTTGTTAAATAGAAGTACTTTGATATGTGTCTTGAAGTCTTTCAAAAGTGTATGAATACATCTTAAAATACTACATGTATATACATTTTAACTGAGTCGTTAATTCATCGTTAGTCGTTACATGCAAGTGTTGTTTTGAAACCTTTAAGTTAACGATCTCATTTAATATTGTTAACCCATTGTTTATTATATTTAATGAGAGGTTAAATTATTACATTATCATGATATTATGATGTATGAATATCTTAATATGATATATATACATTAAATTGTCATTACAACGATAATCGTTATATATATGTCTCGTTTTGAAATCCTTAAGTTAGTAGTCTTGTTTTACATATGTAGTTCATTGTTAACATAGTTAATGATATAAATAATTATCATTTTATCATGTTAAGTATAGTGTAACAATATCTTAATATGATACATATGTACTTAGTAAGACGTTGTCATAACGATAATCGTTATATAAATTGTTTCGAGTTTCTTAATTCAATAGTCTCATTTTATGTATATAATTCATTGTTAATATACCTAGTGAGATACTTACCTATCATAATATCATGTTAACTATATATATGTCCATATATATATCAACATATAGTTTTTACAAGTTTTAACGTTCGTGAATCGCCGGTCAACTTGGGTGGTCAATTGTCTACATGAAACTCATTTTAAATAATCAAGTCTTAACAAGTTTGATTGCTTAACATGTTGAAAACATTTAATCATGTAAATATACCAATTTCATTATATATATATAAACATGGAAAAGTTTGGGTCACTACAATTTGGGCTGTCGTGGATTGTCTCACTAAGTCTGCACACTTATTACCAATAAGAGAAACTGACAAGATGGAGAAGTTGGCACAAATTTACATAAAATAAGTCATCTCTGGACATGGAGTGCCTGTATCTATTATATCCGATCACGACGTCAGATTTACTTTTAGATTCTGGTAAATGTTACAAGAAGCAACGGGGACTCGTTTAGATATGAGTACAACATATCACCCCCAAACAGACGGTCAAAGTGAGCGAACCATTCAAACTCTAGAAGACATGTTGCGAATTTGTTTCATTGATTTCGGAAACGGATGGTCAAGGTGAAGGGACTATCCAAACCTTAGAAAACATGCTAAGAGAGCGTGTGTTATTTATTTCAGGAACAGAGGTAATAAACATATGCCACTAGCTGAATTCACATACAACAACAGCCACCATGCGAGTATTAAGATCGCACCTTTGAAGCACTGTATGGGAGAAATAGTAGATCTTCTGTATGCTGGAATGAACTAGGGGATAGTCAATTGACTGACCCAAAAATTATCATGTAGCTACTGAGAATATGATACAAATTCACGAGAGGTCGAAAATGGCTCGAAGTCAACAAAAGAGCTATGACGGCATTATAAGGCGACCTTTAGAATTTCAAATTGGTGATAAAGTGTAACATCTGGTCCCACATCGGTTGGAGAGGAGAACGAAGCATGCCTTATAAGGGTGTGGAGACCTTTCCTAACATGACGTGCTTTCGGACCACAAGCGCAGCAGATCCCATGAAAACTTTGCAGTTAAGCATGCTCGGGTGAGGGTACTACCAGGATGGGTAAACTCCTGGGAAAGTGCTCGTCGTGTGTGGTCACGAAGATAAATTCGTGCGCCTGTGGGCAAAGCGGACAATATCATGCTACGGGATGGCTGGACTATTGCACCCAGAAATTCCTTTGGATCGGCTATTAAAGGTGGTATTAGAGCCAAGCTCTGGACCAATGTGCATAGCGAAAACGTTGTGTCCCATTAGGCGGGAGAATTGTAACATCTGGTCCCACATCGGTTGGAGAGGAGAATGAAGCATGCCTAATAAGGGTGTGGAGACCTTTCCTAGCATGACGCGTTTTTGGACCAGAAGCGCAGCAGATCCCATGAGAACTCTGTAGTTAAGTGTGCTCGGGAGAGGGCACCACCAAGATAGGTGACCTTCTAGGAAAGTGCTCATCGTGTGTGGTCGCCAAGAAAAATTCGTGCGCCTGCGCGCAAAGCGGACAATATAATACTACGTAGTGGCTGGACTGTTGCACCAAGGAATCCTCTGGCTCGGCTGTTACACAAAGTCATACTTTAAGTCCAACCTTGGAAAGGTGTTGTACAATTCGGAAAACGAGGCAACTGCGTCCGAGATATATTGGACTATTCAAAATAATTGAAAGAGTTGGACCGGTGGCTTACAGATTAAAACTTCCATAAGAGCTCATTGAACTACACGAAACTTTCAATGTGTCAAACTTGAAGAAGTGCCTACCTGACGAGAACTTAGTGATTCCTTTAGAGGAACTGCGCATCAATTTTACAAGCTTCATTTCGTTGATGATCCCGTTGAGATCATGGACCGTAAGGTCAAACGACTCAAGCAAAGCAACATACCTATTGTCAAAGTTCGGTGGAACGCGCGGAGAAGACTAGAGTTCATGTAGGAACATGAAGAACAGATGAAACGAAAGTATCCGCAATTTTTTCCTGACAAAACGACTTCAGTGGACGTTCAATAAAATTTCGGGACGAAATTTTCAATAACGGGTAGGTAATGTAACAACCCTACTTTTTCCGTTACTTTCGTTAACTATCTGTTAATTAAATTAACGGTGTTTACTTGAAAACTTGTGTGTTTAATTCAATTAAATGCATACTTTTATTTCAGATAATGAAATACGTAGAAAACGTTACGGCTTGAATAACTGCAAAGGTGTATTTCGGGATAACGAATGACGCGAAGTAAAATTAATAATTATTTTTAATAATTATTAACATAGAAAAATAAATTTAATTTATTAATGGTTTAATAAATTGGATCACTTGGTTGCGTTTAAACAATCGGTTAACATTTCGGGATTTCGGTACGGTTAAACGACACTAGAAACGGACCACGAGTACATGTAACTAAACAAAAAAAGCGCAGGAACCCGCCTTGGGCCCCATTCGACCGAACCCTCCCCACTCCCCGTTGATGGACTTATATTGTTGGGTCTTGTAGTTAGTAGTGTAATTTAGGCCCAAATATTAATCCCTAGATTAATCTACTACTTGACCTAAACTGTGTCATTTATCCCATAACTCTAAAATTCGCGACTTCTTCCTCCCTCCCTCTCTTCTTGCTCGTCGATCATTACCACCCACACAACCACATCAATTTTTGCATGTTTGCTTATACAATCTACACGAAAGTTGTTGTTGTCATCATCCCCTACGCATTGATATAAGTAATTTGATCTCTAGAGGTATAAAACTCAAAGCCCTAATTTTCATTTTTTTTCAATCAATTATACATAGTGGATATTGTAATAGCTCAATTCATGACCAATTGTGTGTGTTTTGCGTTGTCTATACGCTTTGTGTGAAATTCGTTTTTGAAACTGACTTAAACTATATGTATGACATGAAATCAATAGGTAATACATATCTAAATGGAAATCCATCATAAAATTATTAAGTTTGCTCACAAGAATCACTCGATTTCGTTTAGAATTGCTCTCGTTATACTTATTTGAAGTTTTGACATGATTATGCATTGAATACTAATTTTCTGAGTTAAATGCGTATTGATTGGGAATGTGAAATGTTTACCAACTGAAATATAATTAAAAATCACTCAAGTTATACTTAGGATTCATGATAATCGGATTCGTAATGCTCATGTTATGCTAGTTTGATTGTTTGCGACTACTTTTGTTGATTAATATTTAAAACTGATGCAAACGACTACTTTAACTTGCTTTCTGGACTATGAGCTTTTGATTTCTGAACAGTACATGATTAGTAATTCACTTTTCATATAGATTATGAATGTTAATTGTTCCTATATGTCCGGTTAATCGTGTTCAAAAATGACTACATGATTAAAGTCAAATCTGTCTCGTATGCACAAAGTTTGGTCTAACATGAACTAGAAGTTGATTGGAGACTTGTACTTCTGATATGTTGATATTTATATGTTTGGAAGCATATTACATTTGTATGTCAACATGTGAAACATTATACTTTGTGTGCTACATGTGTCCTAAAACGATGTGTCTGGATTCTGTCCAAATCAAAAATTCCGACTTCCTTTGAAAAAATGTACCAATTAAAGCTTAAATTTTTTTACCAGTTAAACTTTGATATGTAGTGATCATATTCAACTGACCATGTGTCAATTGCAGTTTTCTAGAGTAAATAATAAATGAAATAAAACTATTGCGCTTGCAGAAACTGACTTGGTGAAAATCGTATGAAACATGAGTTATAGAAATCATTTAAGGGCATGGATAACCTTTTTAGAAAACTTTTAACATGTTATTTTAATCTGGAGTTTACTACATTGGCATGATTTATGAGTTTGTGATTTATGCTTGTTGATTACATGATTTACGTGAAACCGAAATGATACGATAACTAGTAAACGCGTACATGACAAACTATGATCTATAACTTGTTAGTTGACGACATATGGTTGACTCATTGAGTTGACGACATATGGTTGACTCATTGACCAAGATTACATAACTTACTGAGGTGTTTGACCTTGGTTGACTACTTTGACCAAGTTTGACTTTTATTGACTTGCATGAACTGTGTTGACTATGTGTTGACTTTTTACAACCTACCGCGTCGGTCTGAGCTATAAAACAACATGTACACTATGGGATAACATAGTGTGATTTTATAAACTTACTTTAACAACTAATGATTATGTTGCGTTATACGATTGTAATCGTCCGGTCTACGTACTACTTTTGACTACTATTTACCGTGCACGCAAGGTGAGTCTACAGTCCCATTTTCACTTTTACTTTTGGGATGAGATACATGCTACTATCAAAATGTTTTTACAACTGTTTTATAATTTAGACACGAGTACTAAACTTTATACATATGAGTTCTGTTCAGAAAGCCCTTAGCTTGAATACTTTAGTTACTTTTGTAAGCGTGAATCATAGGGACGGATCCGTTAGGTTTGACAGCCTCACCCTGCATACTGTGGTGCTTATTCTTCGCAAACTATACACTTGAACTTGAGTATACTGAGATAGGGTAAAGGAAATCGCATAGTGTTAAGCTATTCATGGTGTTAAGCTTTGTATTCAAGTACTCATTAGATTGTATATACTTTTTACAACACTTGCGTTGTACGCAGAAAATCTCGTTGTCTAAAACAAAGAATTATTACTCAGAATACTGTTTTTCATACTCTGCTTTATGTTACTTAAACATGTGGTTTATAAACATTTGAATTGACATGGTATTGTCTACAAACATTTGAAACAGGATACAGTGTTGTCTACAAACTTTTGATATGAAACCTTCATGGTCTTTCACGTTACATTTGGTTACTTAAACTTGTGTTTTACAAGCAAGAGAAAACAAAACATTTTTGATGTCATACATCGTTGAAACTTGACATCGTTGTTTACAAACAGTTTAAAATTTGACTTTTGTTGTCTGCAAACTTTTGATATTAAACCTTGGTGGTCTTATGCTGATAAACGTTTTGCTGAAAATCGTTTCTTAAACATAATGTATTGTTTATTAAAACCAGTAGATTCACTCAACATTATTGTTGACCCTTTTTTGCATGTTTTATCTTAGGTATTAATTGCTTCCACTGTAAAACTTTGTTGTTACATAGAAGTCAAGCCATGCACTAGGACCAGAGTTAACATCGCTGTTAATGGATTTTGACGGGGTGTTATAATAACACAACCAAAGCACTTACTCCTTTAGCAACCTACAATCATATATCGAGCTTATCATACTCACTAATAATACTACAACACTTAAATTTAAAATAGTGTGTTAACACATACTTCTTTTCTACAACACTCCCAATAACCCACCATACTACCAATATTGATACTTCAAGTATTTTGGCTATGCAACATATACTTGGTGTACTATTGTATACACCACTCAATAAAAAAATCATTTCTCTAATCAAATTCCAATCTTTAAATCTTGTAATTTTAGGTTAGAAAAGAATTATCTTTTTCCCATGATAAACAACAATTCTTTCTTATGAAAAATCACTATTTATCAACATTATGACCTCTAGACTTCAAGATTATGATTATCGTTCTTATAACATTGAGTAACTAATCCTTTACTTACAAAGATGAAAATACCAACTATTACCCATAATCAACTCCGCAAACAAAGAAACTAGTCAAAAAATCTCAAAATCAACAAAGTATAAGATTAGGGTTTCTTACAGTTAAGTGGAATGAAGGAGATGACGTCAATATCTTGTTGAAAAAGAGTATCCTTGTTAGCAATAACCCCAATTTCGATTTTCAATGCCCACTTCCAATTGCTCAAACTCTAATTCCTCTTTACAAATTCTTTCTTGTTTCTTATAGGTGATGAAGGTGAAAATGACTTCTGAAAGTCTTCAACAAGTGGGATTTAATACACTTATTTTCACAATACCCCTTTTCACTTCATAGAACTTAACAAAAACTGCACTTTTTCTGACCGGGTATTGCGCAGCGTGCACAAAGGATGCGCGAGGCGCACTGGTACTGAATCTGAGGTGTTAGACCTTCTTCACCATTCATTCAGTTAGATCTACAGCCACGCAATTGAAAGAAACCCCTAATTATTTTATTCACCAATTCCTTTGCTCACTTAGTAAACAACATTGTTATTCTGCAATTGTGGCAACAGAGCGATTATTCGTATTTCACGAACTGAGAAAAATCCTGGTAGACGATATAATTCATGTCAAACAAAGGTAAACAATTTTTCGTAATTTAAGTGGTTAAAAATTAGATTAATGTTATAGGTCAACTTAATTGAGTCGACTTCGTGTTTAGTTCTCTGACTGCAAGTTTTTCATTTGGATCGATACACCGACTAACAACACTGGTATTGAGATCCAATGCGTATTTAGAAGAACTTTTGAAAACTGAACAAATAATTTCAAGAAGATGAAAGATAATGTTTTGTTTGGATATGTTTATTCTCTTTATTGTTTGGTTTAATTAATTCCATGGTTTGTTGTAATCTTTCATGTAATGTAATTTGCATACAAGTATTAATAAATGAATGGTTTATTTACACAACTTGTAATCATTTATACATTACTAACACAGTCAATTACATGCTACCACAAAGTCATATAACCACAAGACATTACATTACAAATAATCATAAAATGTTCTAAAATGTGCTTCATTGCACACAAAGTACAAAAGGTTACAATGATAAACACAAAATTGAATGACCACCGTGTAACACCCCAAACTTTATTACAGAGGAAGAACAACGTTCCTGCAAGAGGAACGACGTTCCAAAAGGTGGGACGACATCCCAGAATCCAACAACAACGTTTTGTAACGAGGAAAGTGTAAAAAGTTGAACAAAACATTTTGGACCAGTTTGGGGAACGACGTTCCCTTATGTGGAACGACGTTCCTGCATTACGTTGAGAGGAACGACGTTCCTTATTCTGGAACAACGTTCTTGTGTCAGGTCACTGTTTATGAGTTAAATTTTAAAGATAAGAAGGGCACTTTGGTCTTTTCACATGTGAACGTATTTAAGCCTTAAGATTAGATCCAGATCTCATTTTCATCTCACTTTTCACCTACATAAACACTCCCAACTCTAGAAAGAGAAATTTAGAGAGAGGGAGTTTGATTCAAGGAGGAAAAAGCTAAATCTAGTCATTTGGAGCTTGGATCTTTTGCATCCACTTGCTAACTATGGTTTGGTGCTGTTGTAAGCTCCAATTTCAAGTTCTAGTGTTTAATTTGAGTTATGACTAGGGTTTGGTTCATGGGTTAGGTGTAAGCCCCATTTCCATGTTAAATTGGGGATTTGGGTGAGATTTGTGTACCTAGACTCAAAGACTAATGATTTAGAGTTTGATGTTGTAAATTGGGGTTTGTAAGTCTTAAATGGTTGTTGAATCACTAGCATACTTTTGTGTTAGTGAAGTGGGGGTTACTAGGGTTCAAGGTTGACTTAAATGCAAGTATTGACCTTGAAATGGATCAAATGGGTGTAGTGTGACCCAACTAGCAAGATGAGGTGTTTTATCACTCAAAACTTATGTTAGTTAGTGTGTTTGGACTACAATCACTAGTTATTAGTGATTTGTGATAGTTGTGACCTAGTGTGAGTGTTGGTAGTGCAATTGGGTCATAATTGCACTATGGTCATAAATGCACTAGGGTTATGAGTTGGTAAGTAGTCTACCTTGTTTGTGTGTTAATTGTGTGATTAATGTATTAGGTACATTGCTTTGAAGCTTGCGAGACTTTGACATTTCTTTCTACCAAAGTGATAAGGTGTGTGAAATAATTATGCGTGTATGTATATGATGTATTTACTTGTGAGGTGTGAAATGTGGGTTTAGTCGCAGTGTTAAGACACCACATTTTACGTGACGGGTGGGTTAGTCACAGTGTTAAGACACCATTCCGGGGTTAGTGGTGTGTGGGTTTAGTCGCAGTGTTAAGACACCACATTTGTCGCGATGGTTGGGTTTAGTCGCAGTGTTAAGACACCACCCAAGGGTTAGTGATACGAAGTGTAAGTACACTAATGGATGTCATGAACACCGATGATCATTAGCGAGTACCATTCCCTTATGCTTATGGTTAACCATGGTTATGTGTCGGTAGTATTAGCATGTTATGTAGTGACGATTATACGCTTTTGGTAATGCTATCTTGTAATGTGTTGAGGACTTTAGCTTGTACATTGATATTGTATGCAAATTAAATTGCTAGCATGTATGCGGTATTTGTGTAAGTGATTGCAGATAAGTAGATTATATATGTATATGTATAATTATTGCATTCACTAAGCGTTTTGCTTACCCTCGTGTTGTTTACTCTTTTTAGATTCAGGTGGGGAGAAAGGCAAGGGTAAGCTAGTGGATTAGAGGACCTCCTCTTGTGGACTTTTGGGAAGACACTTTTGTATTCGACCTAAGTTGGATAGTTTAACCCCAAACGCCATGCTCGTGTTTGTTTGGAACTTAAAATTCGAAGTCATTTTGGATTGTAATAAACTTTCGATACTCGAAGCATTGTATGAAACGTTTTATTGTCATTTAAACTTGTATGGTGATTTGAATATGTTCTGTAAACGTAACGAGGTGTTGCATTAATATTATTAATTTTATAAAAAAAGTTTGACAGATTAATGACCGGTTGGGTCATTACACACCGCGATTCAACTCTATAGAAAACAGAGTAGGAGTATGTTTTGCGAAACAAAATTTATGGGTTAAAATCAGTGTATTTCAATCATAGAACAATGCTAGTGTTAATAATCGAAATGCGGGGTAGCTGCTTAATATTATAAAGGAAGATTATCTTCGCGAATTTTGGTAGAACTTAGTAATCTTCGTTGGTCTAAATCAGATTAGGGTTTAGAATGGTGAACGAAATTAGGTTGCATAAGCTTTAGGGAAAAGAATGACTGATTGGGTGAAGAATGAAAAAAACTAGTTGTTTACCCTTTGCTTCGCGCCGGGGGTTTGGTTTTCAATGTATTTTATTGCGTTTAGTTTAACGATGATGTCGTTGAAGCGCAACTCGAGTCGAACTAAAAGGTATAACCCGTTAAAGATTTAAATTTTATTTTAAATTAACAATATAGGTGAATCTCTGCGGGTGGAGAAAAATATAAAGGAAACCAAAAAAGAAAAAATAAAAAAAAATTGTTACAATGGGTAGATAAAAATATAAAGGAGACAATCGGTACTATTCATATTTTTTGTCTAGTAGATATTTGCTGCTGCTAATTATAAAGAAATCATTGGTACTATTCATATTTTTTGTCTAGTAGATATTTGCTGCGGGTGAAGAAAAATATAAAGGAAACAAAAAAAGAAAAAAAAATGGGAAAAAAACTGTTACAAAAAAAAATGCTACAGTACCGTGAATAGTACTGTTCATGTGAATAGTACTGTTCATGTGAATAGTGACCTATGTACAACTATTGTTGCGCGGTGTACAAGTGATAAAGCGTGCGAATAGTACTATTCATAACTTTTGTCTGTTAATAGTAATGTTCTTGTGAATAGTGACCAGTGTACAACTATTGTTGCGCAATGTACAGGTGATTAAAGCGTGCGAATAGAACTATTCATATTACAGTACCGTGAATAGTACTGTTCATGTGAATAGTACTGTTCATGTGAATAGTGATCGGTGTACAACCATTGTTGCGCGGTGTACAAGTGATAAAGCGTGCGAATAGTACTATTCATAACTTTTGTCTGTTAATAGTAATGTTCTTGTGAATAGTGACCGGTGTACAACTATTGCAGCGCAATGTACAGGTGATTAAAGCGTGCGAATAGAACTATTCATATTTTTTGTCTATCAGTATATGTGGTAATTAAAGACGTTTTATATTAAAAAAAAAACATATCTCCTATATTTATTCATGTTACTCCGTATGATATTGATTTTAATTAAAAAGCAGATTTTTGGAATTAAAAAAGGGGATGAACAGTAGAGCCTTGTGCTCTATTGATAATATATATAATTAAAGAGCTTAAAATGAGTAAAAAAGGGAAAAGACCTGAAGCACCTCCACGTGATACGTACATGTATCATGTGTAGTGACCCGAACTTTTCCATGTTTATATATATTAATTGAGATTGATATTTACATGATTAAATGTTTCCAACATGTTAAGCAATCAAACTTGTTAAGACTTGATTAATTGAAATAGGTTTCATATAGACAATTGACCACCCAAGTTGACCGGTGATTCACGAACGTTAAAACTTGTAAAAACTATATGATGACATATATATGGTTATATATATAGTTAACATGATATTATGATAAGTAAACATATCATTAATTATATTAACAATGAACTACATATGTAAAAACAAGACTACTAACTTAATGATTTTGAAACGAGACATATATGTAACGATTATCGTTGTAACGACATTTAATGTATATATATCATATTAAGAGATATTCGTACATCATAATATCATGATAATATAATAATTTAAAATCTCTTTTGATATTATAAACATTGGGTTAACAACATTTAACAAGATCGTTAACCTAAAGGTTTCAAAACAACATTTACATGTAACGACTAACGATGACTTAACGACTCAGTTAAAATGTATATACATGTAGTGTTTTAATATGTATTCATACACTTTTGAAAGACTTCAAGACACTTATCAAAATACTTCTACTTAACAAAAATGCTTACAATTACATCCTCGTTCAGTTTCATCAACAATTCTACTCGTATGCACCCGTATTCGTACTCGTACAATACACAGCTTTTAGATGTATGTACTATTGGTATATACACTCCAATGATCAGCTCTTAGCAGCCTATGTGAGTCACCTAACACATGTGGGAACCATCATTTGGCAACTAGCATGAAATATCTCATAAAATTACAAAAATATGAGTAATCATTCATGACTTATTTACATGAAAACAAAATAACATATCCTTTATATCTAATCCATACACCAACGACCAAAAACACCTACAAACACTTTCATTCTTCAATTTTCTTCATCTAATTGATCTCTCTCAAGTTCTATCTTCAAGTTCTAAGTGTTCTTCATAAATTCCAAAAGTTCTAGTTTCATAAAATCAAGAATACTTTCAAGTTTGCTAGCTCACTTCCAATCTTGTAAGGTGATCATCCAACCTCAAGAAATCTTTGTTTCTTACAGTAGGTTATCATTCTAATACAAGGTAATAATCATATTCAAACTTTGGTTCAATTTCTATAACTATAACAATCTTATTTCAAGTGATGATCTTACTTGAACTTGTTTTCGTGTCATGATTCTGCTTCAAGAACTTCGAGCCATCCAAGGATCCGTTGAAGCTAGATCCATTTTTCACTTTTCCAGTAGGTTTATCCAAGGAACTTAAGGTAGTAATGATGTTCATAACATCATTCAATTCATACATATAAAGCTATCTTATTTGAAGGTTTAAACTTGTAATCACTAGAACATAGTTTAGTTAATTCTAAACTTGTTCGCAAACAAAAGTTAATCCTTCTAACTTGACTTTTAAAATCAACTAAACACATGTTCTATATCTATATGATATGCTAACTTAATGATTTAAAACCTGGAGACACGAAAAACACCGTAAAACCGGATTTACGCCGTCGTAGTAACACCGCGGGCTGTTTTGGGCTAGTTAATTAAAAACTATGATAAACTTTGATTTAAAAGTTGTTATTCTGAGAAAATGATTTTTATTATGAACATGAAACTATATCCAAAAATTATGGTTAAACTCAAAGTGGAAGTATGTTTTCTAAAATGGTCATCTAGACGTCGTTCTTTCGACTGAAATGACTACCTTTACAAAAACGACTTGTAACTTATTTTTCCGACTATAAACCTATACTTTTTCTGTTTAGATTCATAAAATAGAGTTCAATATGAAACCATAGCAATTTGATTCACTCAAAACGGATTTAAAATGAAGAAGTTATGGGTAAAACAAGATTGGATAATTTTTCTCATTTTAGCTACGTGAAAATTGGTAACAAATCTATTCCAACCATAACTTAATCAACTTGTATTGTATATTATGTAATCTTGAGATACCATAGACACGTATACAATGTTTCGACCTATCATGTCGACACATCTATATATATTTCGGAACAACCATAGACACTCTATATGTGAATGTTGGAGTTAGCTATACAGGGTTGAGGTTGATTCCAAAATATATATAGTTTGAGTTGTGATCAATACTGAAATACGTATACACTGGGTCGTGGATTGATTCAAGATAATATTTATCGATTTATTTCTGTACATCTAACTGTGGACAACTAGTTGTAGGTTACTAACGAGGACAGCTGACTTAATAAACTTAAAACATCAAAATATATTAAAAGTGTTGTAAATATATTTTGAACATACTTTGATATATATGTATATATTGTTATAGGTTCGTGAATCAACCAGTGGCCAAATCTTACTTCCCGACGAAGTAAAAATCTGTGAAAGTGAGTTATAGTCCCACTTTTAAAATCTAATATTTTTGGGATGAGAATACATGCAGGTTTTATAAATGATTTACAAAATAGACACAAGTACGTGAAACTACATTCTATGGTTGAATTATCGAAATCGAATATGCCCCTTTTTATTAAGTCTGGTAATCTAAGAATTAGGGAACAGACACCCTAATTGACGCGAATCCTAAAGATAGATCTATTGGGCTTAACAAACCCCATCCAAAGTACCGGATGCTTTAGTACTTCGAAATTTATATCATATTCGAAGGGTGTCCCGGAATGATGGGGATATTCTTATATATGCATCTTGTTAATGTCGGTTACCAGGTGTTCACCATATGAATGATTTTTATCTCTATGTATGGGATGTGTATTGAAATATGAAATCTTGTGGTCTATTATTATGATTTGATATATATAGGTTAAACCTATAACTCACCAACATTTTTGTTGACGTTTTAAGCATGTTTATTCTCAGGTGATTATTAAGAGCTTCCGCTGTCGCATACTTAAATAAGGACGAGATTTGGAGTCCATGCTTGTATGATATTGTGTAAAAACTGCATTCAAGAAACTTATTTTGTTGTAACATATTTGTATTGTAAACCATTATGTAATGGTCGTGTGTAAACAGGATATTTTAGATTATCATTATTTGATAATCTACGTAAAGCTTTTTAAACCTTTATTGATGAAATAAAGGTTATGGTTTGTTTTAAAATGAATGCAGTCTTTGAAAAACGTCTCATATAGAGGTCAAAACCTCGCAACGAAATCAATTAATATGGAACGTTTTTAATCAATAAGAACGGGACATTTCAGTTGGTATCCGAGCGTTGGTCTTAGAGAACCAGAATTTTGCATTAGTGTGTCTTATCGAGTTTGTTAGGATGCATTAGTGAGTCTGGACTTCGACCGTGTTTACTTGAAAAATGATTGCTTAACAAATTTTGTTGGAAACTATATATTTTAACATGTGAATATTATGTGATATATTAATCTCTTAACGCGTTTGATATTATGTGATAGATGTATACCTCTAGAACAAGTCCCATTGACTCACCTAATAATAATGAAGAGTCAAATGTAAATTGGAATGATTCGTGGACTGATTCACAAGTTCCCGAAGAGGAACCGGAAGAAGAGTCGGAACCGGAAGAAGAATCGGAACCGGAAGAAGAATCGGAACCGGATGAAGAAATAGAACCGGTGGGGGAAATAATAAAACGGTTAAGTAAAAGAAAATCCTCAACCAACCGACCAAGGTTAATTATGGTCAATGGTGTTTCCGCCAAGGAAGCAAAATATTGGGAGGATTACCAATTCTCCGATGAATCGGATTCCGACGAGAATTCCGATGATGTTATAGAAATTACCCCAACTGAATTTAAAAAGGCAAAAGAAAATAATAAGGGAAAGGGCATAAAAATAGAGAAATCTAATTCCAACCCCGATGAACTTTATATGTATCGTCAACCCCCGAAGTCCTTAAGTTGTAACAATGACCCGGGAACCTCTAAACCACCAGGTTTTTCTAAACCAATGTGGATCACGACGGCTCGTATTAGGGGAACATCATATATCCCTAGAAACTTGGCAAAACGAACCAAAACCGAAGAAGAAGAAACAAGCGAGTCGGAATAGATAGTTGTATTCGTGTGGTGTAATATATGTAATATAGTGTGCTTATGCTTTATGATATATGTAAAAATTGCTTGTATTAATAAGTATTTTTTTATGAATCTAACTCTTGTCTATTTTACAGTATAAAAACACAAAATGGATAGACAACCCAATATTTTAAGAGACCTACCCGGAGACATGATTGATGAAATCTTGTCTAGAGTCGGTCAGAATTCTTCGGCACAACTATTTAAGGCGAGATCAGTTTGTAAGACATTCGAAGAACGTTCCAAGAATGTCTTGGTTTATAAGAGACTTTCGTTTGAAAGATGGGGGATATCACATTGGGAAACCAATAAGTTACGATGTGTTTACTTTGACGCATATATTGCGGGGAACCCAAATGCTATTTTACGCAATGGGTTAAGAAATTATTTTGACTCAATATATCCGAATATTGGACTTCGTGATTTAGAAAAAGCGGCTAACATGCAACATAAAGAAGCATGTTATGCTTACGGATTAGTAATGTTCGCTTCTCACCAAAGTGAGAATAAGAACATCGGGCTACAACTATTAAACAAAACGTTCCCACAAGTGACGGAGTCGGTAATTGGGGTAAGAAATGAGGTTTTTAGATTGTTACGGGACTGTTGGACATTACGTAACCCTCGTCCCTTTGATGACGTTACAACACGCTGTCTTATCAACGGCCATAACGGTTATGTTGCACAAGACCAAGGATGGGAAGTAGTCCTAGTAAAACCAGAATGCATGACTTGTTTCTGGACGTATGAATTACGTGTCTTTATTGCCTTTGCTGAACGACTTGTGTACTAGCTAGAATTATCTTCACAACTATCTTGTATCAAAGTTATTGTGTGCTATATTTCATGCTTTATGTAAAATAAGCGGTATTGTAAGTTTGTAAAATATTGTATAAAAGTTTGAACGCGAAATATTATTATAATCAGTTTTTCATATAGAATTGTAGTAGTTGAATTGTATATTAGCTACTAAGTATGAACTTAACGGGTAGGTACTACCCGAATTTAAACTTATAAAATGCTAATATGAAGAAAAAGCTTTTATAAATGAGTTCATATTATGCTACGAAATACTATTAACTACTCTTAATATTCTGTATGATTAACTTGTTCCATTTAACTATTTTGAAGGAAATGGCACCGACTACTCGACACACCGTGAATATGAATGAAGAGGAATTCCGTACTTTTCTAGCTTCAAACATAGCCGCAGTACAGGCTGCGCTACATACCAACAATAACCTTGGATCTAGCAGTACAGGAAATCGTGTAGGATGCACCTACAAAGAATTCACTGCCTGCAAACCTTTGGAATTTGATGGAACCGAAGGACCGATCGGATTGAAACGGTGGACCGAGAAGGTCGAATTGGTGTTTGCCATAAGTAAGTGTACTGAAGAGGACAAAGTGAAGTACGCTACGCATACCTTCACAGGTTCTGCGTTAACATGGTGGAATACCTATCTAGAGCAAGTGGGACAAGGCGATGCGTACGCACTACCGTGGTCAGCATTCAAGCACTTGATGAACGAGAAGTACCGTCCCAGAACCGAGGTCAATAAGCTCAAGACAGAACTTAGAGGGTTACGAAACCAAGGATTTGATATTACCACGTACGAAAGACGATTCACAGAATTGTGCCTATTGTGTCCGGGAGCATTCGAAGATGAGGAAGAGAAGATCGACGCGTTTGTGAAAGGATTACCGAAAAGAATCCAAGAAGATATAAGTTCACACGAGCCCGCCTCCATACAACAGGCATGTAGAATGGCTCACAAAATAGTGAACCAGATTGAAGAAAGAATTAAAGAACAGACTGCTGAAGAGGCCAATGTGAAGCAAGTCAAAAGAAAGTGGGAGGAAAACGGTGATAAGAATCACCAATACAACAACAACAGCAATTACAACAATAATCGCAGCAATTATCCCAACAATCGCAACATCAATCGCAACTACAACAAACGGCCCAACAACAACAACAACAACAACAACAGCAACTACAACAATCATCCCAACAACAATAATAACCGCAACAACAACAACAACAATCAGAAGCAGCTATGCCAAAGGTGTGAAAAGAATCACTCGGGGTTCTGCACCAAATTTTGCAACAAGTGTAAAAGAAATGGTCATAGCGCGGCGAAGTGTGAGGTCTACGGACCAGGGGTTAATAGAACGAAAGGAACAAATGGTGTCGGAACGAGTAATGGCGGAGCAAGTAGTGTCGGAGCAAGTTATGCCAATGTAGTTTGTTATAAATGTGGAAAACCGGGCCACATTATTAGAAATTGCCCGAACCAGGAGAACACGAATGGACAAGGCCGCGGAAGAGTTTTCAATATTAATGCGGCAGAGGCACAGGAAGACCCGGAGCTTGTTACGGGTACGTTTCTTATTGACAATAAATCTGCTTACGTTTTATTTGATTCGGGTGCGGATAGAAGCTATATGAGTAGAGATTTTTGTGCTAAATTAAGTTGTCCATTGATGCCTTTGGATAGTAAATTTTTACTCGAATTAGCAAATGGTAAATTAATTTCAGCAGATAATATATGTCGGAATCGAGAAATTAAACTGGTTAGCGAAACATTTAAGATTGATTTGATACCAGTAGAGTTAGGGAGTTTTGATGTGATAATCGGTATGGACTGGTTGAAAGAAGTGAAAGCAGAGATCGTTTGTTACAAAAATGCAATTCGCATTATACGAGAAAAAGAAAAACCCTTAATGGTGTACGGAGAAAAGGGCAACACGGACCTACATCTTATTAGTAAATTGAAGGCACAAAAACTAATAAAAAAAGGTTGCTATGCTGTTCTAGCACACGTCGAGAAAGTACAAACTGAAGAAAAGAGCATCAATGATGTTCCCATCGCAAAAGAATTTCCCGATGTATTTCCGAAAGAATTACCGGGATTACCCCCACATCGATCCGTTGAATTTCAAATAGATCTTGTACCAGGAGCTGCACCAATAGCTCGTGCTCCTTACAGACTAGCACCCAGCGAGATGAAAGAACTGCAAAGCCAATTACAAGAACTTTTAGAGCGTGGTTTCATTCGACCAAGCACATCACCGTGGGGAGCTCCTGTTTTGTTTGTCAAGAAGAAAGATGGTACATTCAGGTTGTGTATCGACTACCGAGAGTTGAACAAACTTACCATCAAGAACCGCTACCCACTACCGAGAATCGACGACTTATTTGATCAACTACAAGGCTCGTCTGTTTATTCAAAGATTGACTTACGTTCCGGGTATCATCAAATGCGGGTGAAAGAAGATGATATTCCAAAGACTGCTTTCAGAACACGTTACGGTCATTACGAGTTTATGGTCATGCCGTTTGGTTTAACTAATGCACCAGCTGTGTTCATGGACCTTATGAACCGAGTGTGTGGACCATACCTTAACAAGTTTGTCATTGTTTTCATTGATGACATACTTATTTACTCAAAGAATGACCAAGAACACGGTGAACATTTGAGAAAGGTGTTAGAAGTATTGAGGAAGGAAGAATTGTACGCTAAGTTTTCAAAGTGTGCATTTTGGTTGGAAGAAGTTCAATTCCTCGGTCACATAGTGAACAAAGAAGGTATTAAGGTGGATCCGGCAAAGATAGAAACTGTTGAAAAGTGGGAAACCCCGAAAACTCCGAAACACATACGCCAGTTTTTAGGACTAGCTGGTTACTACAGAAGGTTCATCCAAGACTTTTCCAGAATAGCAAAACCCTTGACTGCATTAACGCATAAAGGGAAGAAATTTGAATGGAATGATGAACAAGAGAAAGCGTTTCAGTTATTGAAGAAAAAGCTAACTACGGCACCTATATTGTCATTGCCTGAAGGGAATGATGATTTTGTGATTTATTGTGATGCATCAAAGCAAGGTCTCGGTTGTGTATTAATGCAACGAACGAAGGTGATTGCTTATGCGTCTAGACAATTGAAGATTCACGAACAAAATTATACGACGCATGATTTGGAATTAGGAGCGGTTGTTTTTGCATTAAAGACTTGGAGGCACTACTTATATGGGGTTAAAAGTATTATATATACCGACCACAAAAGTCTTCAACACATATTTAATCAGAAACAACTGAATATGAGGCAGCGTAGGTGGATTGAATTATTGAATGATTACGACTTTGAGATTCGTTACCACCCGGGGAAGGCAAATGTGGTAGCCGATGCCTTGAGCAGGAAGGACAGAGAACCCATTCGAGTAAAATCTATGAATATAATGATTCATAATAACCTTACTACTCAAATAAAGGAGGCGCAACAAGGAGTTTTAAAAGAGGGAAATTTAAAGGATGAAATACCCAAAAGATCGGAGAAGCATCTTAATATTCGGGAAAACGGAACCCGGTATAGGGCTGAAAGGATTTGGGTACCAAAATTTGGAGATATGAGAGAAATGGTACTTAGAGAAGCTCATAAAACCAGATACTCAATACATCCTGGAACGGAAAAGATGTACAAGGATCTCAAGAAACATTTTTGGTGGCCGGGTATGAAAGCCGATGTTGCTAAATACGTAGGAGAATGTTTGACGTGTTCTAAGGTCAAAGCTGAGCATCAGAAACCATCAGGTCTACTTCAACAACCCGAAATCCCGGAATGGAAATGGGAAAACATTACCATGGATTTCATCACTAAATTGCCAAGGACTGCAAGTGGTTTTGATACTATTTGGGTAATAGTTGATCGTCTCACCAAATCAGCACACTTCCTGCCAATAAGAGAAGATGACAAGATGGAGAAGTTAGCACGACTGTATTTGAAGGAAGTCATCTCCAGACATGGAATACCAATCTCTATTATCTCTGATAGGGATGGCAGATTTATTTCAAGATTCTGGCAGACATTACAGCAAGCATTAGGAACTCGTCTAGACATGAGTACTGCCTATCATCCACAAACTGATGGGCAGAGCGAAAGGACGATACAAACGCTTGAAGACATGCTACGAGCATGTGTTATTGATTTCGGAAACAGTTGGGATCGACATCTACCGTTAGTAGAATTTTCCTACAACAACAGCTACCATTCAAGCATTGAGATGGCGCCGTTTGAAGCACTTTATGGTAGAAAGTGCAGGTCTCCGATTTGTTGGAGTGAAGTGGGGGATAGACAGATTACGGGTCCGGAGATTATACAAGAAACTACCGAGAAGATCATCCAAATTCAACAACGGTTGAAAACCGCCCAAAGTCGACAAAAGAGCTACGCTGACATTAAAAGAAAAGATATAGAATTTGAAATTGGAGAGATGGTCATGCTTAAAGTTGCACCTTGGAAAGGCGTTGTTCGATTTGGTAAACGAGGGAAATTAAATCCAAGGTATATTGGACCATTCAAGATTATTGATCGTGTCGGACCAGTAGTTTACCGACTTGAGTTACCTCAACAACTCGCGGCTGTACATAACACTTTCGACGTCTCGAATTTGAAGAAATGTTTTGCTAAAGAAGATCTCACTATTCCGTTAGATGAAATCCAAATCAACGAAAAACTTCAATTCATCGAAGAACCCGTCGAAATAATGGATCGTGAGGTTAAAAGACTTAAGCAAAACAAGATACCAATTGTTAAGGTTCGATGGAATGCTCGTAGAGGACCCGAGTTCACCTGGGAGCGTGAAGATCAGATGAAGAAGAAATACCCACATCTATTTCCAGAAGATTCGTCAACACCTTCAACAGCTTAAAATTTCGGGACGAAATTTATTTAACGGGTAGGTACTGTAGTGATCCGAACTTTTCCATGTTTATATATATTAATTGAGATTGATATTTACATGATTAAATGTTTCCAACATGTTAAGCAATCAAACTTGTTAAGACTTGATTAATTGAAATAGGTTTCATATAGACAATTGACCACCCAAGTTGACCGGTGATTCACGAACGTTAAAACTTGTAAAAACTATATGATGACATATATATGGTTATATATATAGTTAACATGATATTATGATAAGTAAACATATCATTAATTATATTAACAATGAACTACATATGTAAAAACAAGACTACTAACTTAATGATTTTGAAACGAGACATATATGTAACGATTATCGTTGTAACGACATTTAATGTATATATATCATTTTAAGAGATATTCGTACATCATAATATCATGATAATATAATAATTTAAAATCTCTTTTGATATTATAAACATTGGGTTAACAACATTTAACAAGATCGTTAACCTAAAGGTTTCAAAACAACATTTACATGTAACGACTAACGATGACTTAACGACTCAGTTAAAATGTATATACATGTAGTGTTTTAATATGTATTCATACACTTTTGAAATACTTCAAGACACTTATCAAAATACTTCTACTTAACAAAAATGCTTACAATTACATCCTCGTTCAGTTTCATCAACAATTCTACTCGTATGCACCCGTATTCGTACTCGTACAATACACAGCTTTTAGATGTATGTACTATTGGTATATACACTCCAATGATCAGCTCTTAGCAGCCTATGTGAGTCACCTAACACATGTGGGAACCATCATTTGGCAACTAGCATGAAATATCTCATAAAATTACAAAAATATGAGTAATCATTCATGACTTATTTACATGAAAACAAAATAACATATCCTTTATATCTAATCCATACACCAACGACCAAAAACACCTACAAACACTTTCATTCTTCAATTTTCTTCATCTAATTGATCTCTCTCAAGTTCTATCTTCAAGTTCTAAGTGTTCTTCATAAATTCCAAAAGTTCTAGTTTCATAAAATCAAGAATACTTTCAAGTTTGCTAGCTCACTTCCAATCTTGTAAGGTGATCATCCAACCTCAAGAAATCTTTGTTTCTTACAGTAGGTTATCATTCTAATACAAGGTAATAATCATATTCAAACTTTGGTTCAATTTCTATAACTATAACAATCTTATTTCAAGTGATGATCTTACTTGAACTTGTTTTCGTGTCATGATTCTGCTTCAAGAACTTCGAGCCATCCAAGGATCCGTTGAAGCTAGATCCATTTTTCACTTTTCCAGTAGGTTTATCCAAGGAACTTAAGGTAGTAATGATGTTCATAACATCATTCAATTCATACATATAAAGCTATCTTATTTGAAGGTTTAAACTTGTAATCACTAGAACATAGTTTAGTTAATTCTAAACTTGTTCGCAAACAAAAGTTAATCCTTCTAACTTGACTTTTAAAATCAACTAAACACATGTTCTATATCTATATGATATGCTAACTTAATGATTTAAAACCTGGAGACACGAAAAACACCGTAAAACCGGATTTACGCCGTCGTAGTAACACCGCGGGCTGTTTTGGGCTAGTTAATTAAAAACTATGATAAACTTTGATTTAAAAGTTGTTATTCTGAGAAAATGATTTTTATTATGAACATGAAACTATATCCAAAAATTATGGTTAAACTCAAAGTGGAAGTATGTTTTCTAAAATGGTCATCTAGACGTCGTTCTTTCGACTGAAATGACTACCTTTACAAAAACGACTTGTAACTTATTTTTCCGACTATAAACCTATACTTTTTCTGTTTAGATTCATAAAATAGAGTTCAATATGAAACCATAGCAATTTGATTCACTCAAAACGGATTTAAAATGAAGAAGTTATGGGTAAAACAAGATTGGATAATTTTTCTCATTTTAGCTACGTGAAAATTGGTAACAAATCTATTTCAACCATAACTTAATCAACTTGTATTGTATATTATGTAATCTTGAGATACCATAGACACGTATACAATGTTTCGACCTATCATGTCGACACATCTATATATATTTCAGAACAACCATAGACACTCTATATGTGAATGTTGGAGTTAGCTATACAGGGTTGAGGTTGATTCCAAAATATATATAGTTTGAGTTGTGATCAATACTGAAATACGTATACACTGGGTCGTGGATTGATTCAAGATAATATTTATCGATTTATTTCTGTACATCTAACTGTGGACAACTAGTTGTAGGTTACTAACGAGGACAGCTGACTTAATAAACTTAAAACATCAAAATATATTAAAAGTGTTGTAAATATATTTTGAACATACTTTGATATATATGTATATATTGTTATAGGTTCGTGAATCAACCAGTGGCCAAATCTTACTTCCCGACGAAGTAAAAATCTGTGAAAGTGAGTTATAGTCCCACTTTTAAAATCTAATATTTTTGGGATGAGAATACATGCAGGTTTTATAAATGATTTACAAAATAGACACAAGTACGTGAAATTACATTCTATGGTTGAATTATCGAAATCGAATATGCCCCTTTTTATTAAGTCTGGTAATCTAAGAATTAGGGAACAGACACCCTAATTGACGCGAATCCTAAAGATAGATCTATTGGGCTTAACAAACCCCATCCAAAGTACCGGATGCTTTAGTACTTCGAAATTTATATCATATTCGAAGGGTGTCCCGGAATGATGGGGATATTCTTATATATGCATCTTGTTAATGTCGGTTACCAGGTGTTCACCATATGAATGATTTTTATCTCTATGTATGGGATGTGTATTGAAATATGAAATCTTGTGGTCTATTATTATGATTTGATATATATAGGTTAAACCTATAACTCACCAACATTTTTGTTGACGTTTTAAGCATGTTTATTCTCAGGTGATTATTAAGAGCTTCCGCTGTCGCATACTTAAATAAGGACGAGATTTGGAGTCCATGCTTGTATGATATTGTGTAAAAACTGCATTCAAGAAACTTATTTTGTTGTAACATATTTGTATTGTAAACCATTATGTAATGGTCGTGTGTAAACAGGATATTTTAGATTATCATTATTTGATAATCTACGTAAAGCTTTTTAAACCTTTATTGATGAAATAAAGGTTATGGTTTGTTTTAAAATGAATGCAGTCTTTGAAAAACGTCTCATATAGAGGTCAAAACCTCGCAACGAAATCAATTAATATGGAACGTTTTTAATCAATAAGAACGGGACATTTCATCATGTTATCACAAAAAATAGACGGCAACTATACGAAAGGACGACGAGAGTTGTTTTGTGAAAGTTCAGTGATGAGCCAAAAAAAGATTAAGCATAATTTGAATATAAGTTCAAGGACGACCGGCGTAATTCTATCTTTCAAGTTTTCTATGTACTCTTTACGAGCCTATTGTACTATCATACGTCTTATGTCTGTCTGTCTGGCTCTCTCTCTCTCTCTCTCTCTATATATATATATATATATATATATATATATATATATATATATATATATATATATATATATATATATATATTAGTAGAATCAAGAGGGAAGTAACCATTCGGGGGGAAGCAAAAACTTTTTTTTTCTTTCGTTTTTTGAAAAAACTTTGTTCACGAACATTATAGATGAGATGAAAATATGAACATTTAGTAGAGACACTTTGTGATAAATGTTTTTATTTTGGCGGGAAAACGCTCGAAGAAGTAATATATAACAATTATCGTATTTTTCGAACGTATTTTGAGGTTTTAGCTATTGGGGTTTAGATATTAGGGTTTAGATATTAGGGTTTATAGGGTTTAGATATTAGAGTTTAGAAATTTAGGGTTTAGGGTTTAGATTTAGGATTTATATTGAGTTTTTAACACGAACGGTTTAGGGTTTATTTGGTGTTTTGGGTTTATGGAATAAATCCAAAACACCAAACCCTAAACCCTAAACTCTAAATCGGGCTAAATTTTACTTCACAAAACATGAAGAAGAAAAAACGTTCATATTCTACACGAACAATATTATCTTGAATGTTATTTTTGTCGATCGTTTTCCCGCCTAAATAATAACATTCATCACGAAGTGTCTCTTCTAAATGTTCATATTTTTGTGTGATCTTGATGCCGGAAAAAAAAAATTTCAAAAAAAAAACGAATTTTTTTTTTTTTTGCTTCCCCCGATTGGTTACTTCCCCATTGATCCTGATATATATATATATATATATATATATATATATATATATATATATATATATATATATATATATATATATATATATATAAAGTCTTAGGTTAATAATATGAAATATATATATTATGTAGTGCAATTAAAGTATTAAACGAAATGCAAATAGGGATGTTGTGATTTCATTGGAAATGGGAAAATTGACTAAAACTTCCACACCTCTTCTCTTCCAATCAAAACTCCTCTGTTTCTCTCTGTCTTACCTCTTTTTGTCACTCTTGTTTGCATTCTACAATTCTATATCTTCCACAACCAGATGCCATTTTGGATCATCACTAATTCATCCAATTCAATCACCTTTATTCAATTACCCTCCATCTTATGGTCAACACAAACATCCCATCCCCACCCTTCACTCCTCATGTGATTCCCCTGTTTTCTTCAAAGGTAGATTTAGATTTATCACAATTGCATAATATAGCAATCTTGAATTTGTTTTTGTTTTGGAATTTCAGATTATTGGTTTGTTTTGAATGAAATCCGACGAATTGCAAAGAATTCTTCTTGGAATTCCAAGGGCTTAAGGTACGTACAAAGGGATGGTAATGAAGGAGGATTTGGAATGAATTACACTACGAAGAAAAGGATGTCGTATTTTGAATACCGAAATGATGGGATCGAAATACCATGTGGATTTTTTAAGAAATTCCCTATTAGTGTTTACGGTTAGTATGGTTGAATTTATCGACAATTTTGTTTCTAGTGATCAACCCATTCAAAATAGCCTAGTGTTTACTGTGTTACTGGATAACCCGGTTGGATTACGTTAGTTAAAATAGGAAAAAACTAATCTATTTATCCTTTTTTGTTTCTTTGTTATCGTTTGTTTGGTTTTATGATTGGTTTCCTACACAATGAAAGCTCATAAATACAACAAAATGAGCCGACTAAAACAAAGTTACTCCATTTGTTTTTGACAGATAAAATCGCCATGGAAAGTTGCAACGAAGTAGTGGTGGTTTCGGCTATATTTGGAGACCATGACAAAATTCGACAACCGAAAGGCCTTGGTTACAAAACCCTCGACCATGTATGTTTCTACATGTTTGTCGACGAAATCACATTGAAACAATTCTATCATCACAACTTACTATCTCAAAAAAACAAAGAAAATCGGATTGGAGTATGGAGAATAGTAAAAGTTTCTAGTGATGAATTGTATGAAAATTCTGCTATGAATGGTGTAATACCAAAATTCTTGGTTCATAGATTATTTCCCAATTCGAAATACAGTATTTGGGTAGATGCGAAAATGCAATTAGTGGTTGATCCTTTATTGTTACTTCATTCACTTGTGATAGAACCAGATGTAGATATGGCCATATCTAAACATCCATTTTATGTTCATACTATGGAAGAAGCTATAGCGACCGCCAGATGGAAAAAATGGTGGAATATCAACGCGTTGAGGATTCAGATGGAAACATATTGTGAAAACGGCTTGCAACCATGGTCGACGAAGAAACACCCATACCCTTCAGGTAAACTAACATTTATTACTATCGACCAGTCTCACAGTCAGCATCAAGGTACGTAAACTCTAAATATAACACGTAATACATTCTTAATATAATAAACTTAATATACCGAGTTTAAAAATTATATCTTATAAATTACAGTTAGGAATTAAAAAATAAAAAATAAAAAAAAATAAAAAAAAATTGTATAGTAACTTATGGTTTTCTCCTAAAATATCGTAGTAACATGAGGTTCTTTAATCTTTATTAGATCATTGTTGACACTTGATGGGATTACTTCTTGTTAAGTATCCCTTTAATTAAGTTGGCCTAGAAAACGGATCGAGTTGACCATTGCATTTTATTTTTCCCGATAAATATTTAAATATCATTATCATTAGCACTTAAAATTAAAGTTAGAAAAATATTGAATGAGTACTGTAAGGGTGCAAATCAAAGTCCCACATCGGTCATGAGATAAAACAAATGTATGTATATAAGTCTAAGGGGAAGTCCCTCTATCACCAATTGGTTTTAGAAAATGATGGACTTTTGAGCTTATATTACAGGACATTGTGTTTAGACTATACGATCGTTAACAAGTACGTGGATAAATAAACATGTAGAAGTTATGAAACAAACATGCACTAAATGACGAAGATAAAAGTAGCGTTAAGTCTTAACTTGAAAGCCACTTCGTAATGATTAAGACATAAAGTATATTCGTAATAAATAAATTTAATTCTCTTCAAAGGATTCCTTTTATGTATGTATGTATATATAATATATATTTTAATTAATATAAGTGAAAAAGAGATGATACCCGTACCTTGAAAATATAAATTAAATATAACCGATCGAAGATGGGTAGCTGAAGCTTCTACATATAAAAAGTTCCCATGACAACAATGAAAAGTGGCGTTATTCACCAATATCACACGTATAATATGTGTACAATCCACTTTTTATTTATTTGTTTGTTTGCTTGATAATTATATACTGTAACTATTATTAAGGTATCAATCTTTTCATTCGCTTACGTACACTTCACTTTATGCATGTTAGTTTACTAAATGATGGTCCCATTCAACAACTATCTTGTTTATTCATTTCTGGTTTACTTTATTACGGAGTATCTTTTAGCAATAACAACAACAAAAAAGAAAGAAAAAGAAAAAACTGACACCTCATCAAATGTGTTTTATATTAACATATTAATATTAATGTGATTGTCATAAGATATAATATTGTGAACATATTAATACTATATATTTAAAATTTATATTTAATACAGCAAGGGGCATCTAAATAGGTAATTTAAAGAATAAAATGTTTGATAAAGTTGTAGGTTGTATTTCACAACATAATGATTATAATTAACTATATTATAATGAGTATTTATGATATTTATGATGATTATGATTTATTTCTGATGAACTATGAATTGGCAGATGTTCCGGATAGTGCAATAATTTTAAGGAAACATGGAGTAGCTAGCAATCTATTTTCATGCCTTTTGTTTAATGAATTAGAAGCATTTAACCCAAGAGACCAATTACCCTTTGCATTTGTGAGGGATCAAATGAACCCAAAGATGAAGCTAAACATGTTTGATGTGGAAGTATTTGAACATGTTGCAATAGAGTATAGGCACAACATCAAACATGGTGGGTCCGTTGGGGTTCAAATACCTAGAACAAAGTGGGCTAGCCCTGATTCGCTTGCAAATGGTGGAAGTGGTGGTAAATGTGATAGTTACTTGAAAGAAATGTGGGGTGAATCTAAAGATTAATACGATTTGATCCACTTATGTTTGTTTAGTTTCTGGTTATGTCGTCCCTTCTTTGCTTCCAGATGATCCTGAATATATTTAAAGAACTTAATAATTATACGGTAATAGGTCAGTGATTGATGTCTTCATCTTCATAATTGTATATAAGTCATACGGGATTGGTACATTTCTGTTTAGGGTAAATTTTCATCAAAGATCTTAGTTCGTAGCTTGGTTACAAAAAGTTTAATATTTGATTATTTTTCTCTTCATTCTTTTTTTTCCCCCCTTAAATCATCAAAGTGTGTAGAACTAGTCACAATGATTAGAATATAAAACTAGATTTTAACCCGCGAATTAGTCATATCACAACATGAATAATTTTAAATATTGGGTTACCCAATGATGCATCCATATAATGCATTATCTGACGTGTTCTTAAATTTATAATCGCTCGGGCTCTCATCACACTCGTGTCGCTTCACTCTAAATTACAAAACAGATAATGGATATGTAATTAATAATTTGATACCAACTAGTTGTGGAGGTCTCGCTTCGCGCCGGGGGCTCCGTTTTGAATGCGAGTTAAAAAAAAAAAAATCTTGATATATTTTGTAAAAAAGAAATTTTTTTTCGACAT
This sequence comes from Rutidosis leptorrhynchoides, assembly GCF_046630445.1. Lineage (NCBI taxonomy): Eukaryota > Viridiplantae > Streptophyta > Magnoliopsida > Asterales > Asteraceae > Rutidosis > Rutidosis leptorrhynchoides. Next base: position 404,525,687 of record NC_092333.1, read on the forward strand.
CTAACCTTGAAGGGTTGTTCCTTTTGTGAAAGTTGCTTCTTTTAGCGTTAAAGTTAGTTGATCTATTTTGTAAAAAAAATATTTTTCGACATCTTTTGGTAGCATTGAAGAGTTGTTCCTTTTAAGAAAATTGTTTCTTTTATCGTTGGAGACAAAAAAAAAAAATGTAGCGCAGTAGTGGCCTATGTGGGTCCTACTGTTTGAGCGCAGTGTACAAGTCGGTAAAGCGTGGTGGGTGTTATTATTCAGTATTTTTGGTGTTAGTGATCGGATAAATAATAAGTTAGAATATAGGTATAAAGTGGGGGTTCGATTTGTATTTTAATGGAAGTTAGGGGGTTAGGTTTGTGAAAAGTGGAAAATTGAATAGTACTATTCATAACAAATAAGACAAATTTTGTCTATTAGTTATATTGGTGTGGGTCCTACTGTTTGAGCGCAGTGTACAAGTCGGTAAAGCGTGGTGGGTGTTATTATTCAGTATTTTTGGTGTTAGTGATGGGATAAATAATAAGTTAGAATATAGGTATAAAGTGAGGGTTCGATTTGTATTTTAATGGAAGTTAGGGGGTTAGGTTTGTGAAAAGTGAAAAGTGAAAAGTTGAATAGTACTATTCATAACAAATAAGACAAATTTTGTCTGTTAGTTATATTAGTAATAGTAATATTCATTTTAATGTCAGAAGCGGGATCCTAGAGATGTGAATTATAAGGGACTGTGTAATTGCATTAAATAAAAGATACCTCTAGTCTAATTAATGGTACCTTAGGAACTTTACGATTAATGTTAAAGTGTAACTAGGTATTAAGCAGAGATCTTGACGAGAGTTAAAACCGTCAAGGGTTAAGAAAAACTGATATGACCGAAACAGAATGTTTTATCCGTGCGGTGTCGTTAAGCCGCAGGGCGTCAGAATCAGCTGATCAGAGTAGCGAACAGTGGTTTATTATTTATATTTTGCAGGGCCTAAATTTACTTCTAACTTTCTAATGGTAGAAGGTGTAAGTTAACATAGGGTCGTATTTTTGAATGGTTTAACGAATTGAAGATCAAGTGGATAATTGTCTTTGTTTAAACTACCCGAGTAAAGGATAGTAGTTGGTTTAAGCTACTAGTCCTAATTACTGAAAGGTAAAGAAAGTGGAAGGATATCCGGAGTATGCATATCAGGGAAATGTTGACCAAGATATTAGTTTGGGCTAGGGAAAGGTAATTATGTTTATGTTAAAGCTATGATTGGAATGGTGTAGATCTGGTTGGATGAGCGAATTACACAGACCTACTTATCTCTAGACTCTCAGAGTTCTCGTTGAGTAGTGAAAAGTAGGTCACTCGGTTGTATAATTGAAAGGTATCTATACCTCGGAGGTTATCCTCAGTAAAGCACTATGTTTATTAGTGAGTTGAGCTCTAATCCTAACCCTCGTTATCAGTTTAGTTATCTGAATAACAATGTGCCGTGTTGATTGAACATTGATCACAAACGGAAGGAGTTCGTCGGATTAAGTTGACAAAACCTTAAATGAAAACTAACAACCATTTCATCATACTAATGAGATCATACCAAATCAAACGTTATACATCATTACAATTGACATACTGAAAGTAAAACAGATAGAAACCTAGCAGATACCTAAACAGTTGATATGACTTAATCCTAGGGCAATAATCAAACAAGAACATGCAATAGGTCTGGATCATACAGTCAAGGCACTAGAAAGATCTTAACAGCACCTAAGAGGTCTCCTTAGAACAGTCAATAGGCATGCTAAGTCATTCATGTCTCAATTCCTAAGTTCAGTGTCCTAAAAGCGCATTAGATGCCTCTCAGGAACTTCGGCCATACCGAGTTCATAGAATCTTCAGATACAATATAATCAGGGGTCTTAATCCTATGAAGTAGCTAAGTTCATATAGGTGGACAAATCTTGATCACAACCTAGGTTGGTTAATACTTAAGATGCTAGCATACAAATCTATCAGACCTACAAGTTCAGTATAACAATGGTAACCGTACTAATTTAACATAACTACGCAAACCCAAACTTCTATCATGGCAACATACAGATTAATTAAACTAACATGGTAATATCGGAACGCATTATTAAACATAAATGGTAACAATACATATTTAATACAAAAGACAAGCGTTTCGGATAAAAACCTGAAAAACCTGAAGAAATCTGCCCGAGATTACAGGGACTCGCCGGAATATCCTTCGGAAAATAAAAGCTAAGCTAGCTACTACTAAAACAAACTAAAAAGCTTGAAAATATAAAGTGAATTACAAATTGAGTGTGTGTTGAAATGGATGGAAGAAGCCCTTTAAATAGACTTGAATTCTGCCTGCAAACAGCTGGCAGGCCGTTTGACAAGCCATTTGGCAGGCCGTTTGCAGAGGCCGTTTGGCTTGGTCAGCCGTTTTTGATGCCCATTTTCTCGACCCGTGTGGCAAGCCGTTTTTCATAGTGGCAGGTCGTTTGGCAGGCCGTTTGACAAGCCGTTTGCTGCCCTAGTCATCTTGTTTCCTGGATCGTAACTTGATTTTCACCGTTTCCGCTCTAGATTGTTCGTTTTAGCTCCGTTTTACTTGATTCTTTTTTGCATCGCCTTCGCAATTACTTAATCTACAAAATCAACCGACAAAGCGATAAATTTGGCGATAGGGTTTGGAACTTTATTGATTTAGGGCTTAATATCGGGGGTAAAAACATGACTTTTTAGCTGATATCAAATACCTCACACTTAGCTTTGCTTGTCCTCAAGCAAAAAGTGGAAATATAAGGTTCTTTCTAATATATTCCTACTCGCCCACCCTTGGATCCTTTTATTATGCCTTCATCAGAAGTTGTCACATCTTTCGAAAGTATTAGAGAAAGTTTCAAACTTCGAGATTTTGGTTGCTAGATTTCAATCGCGTCCATAGTGAAAAAGGCGTACTTTCCAACTCTCAGATATAGAGTATACATGATCAGGCTTCTCACTAGCGGATCACTCATATCACTCAAGTGTTTAGGGTGCCCTAATCTAGTTGTATTGTCGCTCAGAAGCCAGTCATGTAACAATTCTCATCATATGCTTGGTAAAGCATCGATATCTCCACGGTTAAGTAAGGACGACACTGATCTTCTTCCTAGGCATTCTTTCAAGAGGAAGACGGGTTGTAGGGTTAGTTGAGGAGTTTATGGAAAGGTGAAAAGTGTCCAGATCTTTTAATTTTTAAGGAGAATTGATAGATTTTGATTCTTCAGAGTATCCCTTGTGGATAGAGAATGTTTTGAATTTCGTAAAAAAAAAAGTTTCTTCGAAAGATGCGGATTTCGCTAAGACTTTTGTCTAGAATTTTTCTTGGCTCTTCCGGCAATGTTTCTTTGGGAAACTTCTCGGGTTTTTTCTTGCCTTTATTTAGAGACTTTGCTCTTTCATAATCATTTTATTTATTTATTTTTTTTGCATACCCCTTCTTCATAACTTTTGTCCTTTGTTCCTGGTGCCCAGAGAGGAAGTGATAATTCACCGAAAATAGGTCTTTGACCTATCAAAAACAATCAGGGGTTCGGAATCTTTTAACAAGTGCTTTTGAAGCGAATTTGATCAATCTATCTCTTTATCAATCTCTGGATTTTTTTAAAAGGAGGAAAATGAATGAAGGTGAATGGGTAGTGTAATTTGGGAGTGAATTTGGGAGTGAATTTGGGGTGAGTATTTTCTGGTTCATCAACTCTTTGTGTGAGTTGGTCAGTTTTAAATACGTGGAGTGGAAGCGAAAATGGATGGCTTTTGTCTTCTCTATTCAAAATGATTTCGGAAGGAGTATCGCACCTACACCACGTATGGCGCTTACTAACCATTGGCCTCGAAACGTATGTCAATACTAAGTCGTAAGTTGAAACATACACCGGCACGCTCATCAATTGAATTGACAAAGTACTACAGATTTGTTGGGTCATACAGATACTTTGGGTCCAAGAGTCCTCACTTTTTGGAAGTAGGGGTCGTGCTTGGTCATGCGTAGCCTTTTACATATTTTTTCGAAAGAAATCTTTTGACCTGAATCATGAGTTTTTTCTTAATCTTTCTGTTCCAGTAAATATTCCGAAAACTGATTTCTAGCAATTTTATAGAATCTTTTGGGTAAAACAAGGTAAGAATATTTCAAAATTACCTAAATATTCTTTGATGATCACTTTTTAGACAAAAGAATTTTTCAAAACTTGGCGTTTTATGGTTACTTGTCCTTAAACCTTTACACAGTACCCCACACTTAGAAGAACATTGTCCCTAATGTTCTCTGAAATAGAATATTTTAATATTTTATAAATTAAGGACTGTATCTTCTAGAGTCTCTAAGTTTGTTGAGGGGATGACCCCACACTTAGAGTTTTTAGTGCGTGATAATTGAAAGAGATTTGAGGAAAGATTACTCTCCTACGGTCAGGTTACTCTCCTAGTGCTGGGCTTTCCTACGGTCAGGCTCCTAATGCTGAAAAGGACCAGTCTCTTTGATAAAATTCTGCATAAAGAACAAAAGAGAGTAGCATTTCCACTAGATAAATATAACTTTTTATACAATGCTTTTTAAAGAAAATAAAGTAGTCTATGAAATACTCTCCTGGCCATTTTGTCGAGCGGTGTCTGCGAAGTATCCATTAAGTCCGAAAGGATCATCATCATCCTCGAGTCTCGGCAAATACTCAAGAGGCTGTCATGCCTCCAACTCAGTGCTCAAAAGTGTGTCTAGACAAAGTTCCGATGGCAACTCCAGTTGTGATAGGCTCGAAAATGGCTCTTCATCAGGGATGCTCCCGGTAATCTCAAAAACATGGGCATTGGTGGCTCTACTGAGATAGGTACTGTCACCAAGTGGCAGCCCTCAGGTAGCTCACGAACAGGAACTGTCTCAATGACTGGAGCGGGCGAAACAGCTAATACAGGTGGCGTGATGGGAGCAGCGTGAGCTGGAACGGCGGCTAAGGCGACTGAATAAATTGAGATCGGAGTGGAGCGCCTGTGAGTATCTTGTCGTGTTGGGGGAACACGGCGTGCTAGTCTGAATGACAAAGGGCCTAGAGTACTCTGGGGCATTCTTTCATGCTGAAAGTATGCTCTGAGAGCTCGATAAAGTCTCTGCTGGTCTGTAAGTAATGCCCACGTAACATTTGGGTCATTCAAGGTGACTCCATAATGTATCGCAGTCTGCGGCTCACGTGTCTCTAGTGGCTCTATATGCTTAGCGGGTCTCGAAGCTAAACGCCTAGAGCGTCTTACCAGAGGGGCTGGCGGTGCCGAACTGATGTCGTCCTCAACACTCTCAAGGATCAAACGCCTCGGGCCTAACTGTCCCGTTGAAGGCCTGCGCTGATCTGTGCTGCTCTCTTATAGGTAAACTCTGGAAGTCCTTCTCCTGCGAACTGGAATGCAATAGGAAGCTCCTGAACTTGGCATTTTGCCTGAATACATTCAACAAACTCGTAAGTACTAAGCACAAGTATAACGCTTAGGGTTAGTGCACAGTAAAGAAATATTTTTTTAGACTGAAAATAATTTGAAAAAATAAAAAGGATAAGCAAGGGGTGCCTCCTAAGAGCGCTTTGTTTATCAAGTCTTTAGAGCTCGACTTTTTTTGGCATGTCTTCAGAATGGATCAAAGGAGAAGAGATGCTCCTCCTTGTCGTGATCTTCTAGATAAGCTTTTAATCGGTGGCCGTTGACTTTGAAGTTGTCAGTAGGTCCTTCTAATTCTATGGCTCCGTGTAGAAAAACATGTATTACTTCATATGGCCTACTCCATCTTGATCTAAATTTTCCAGCGAATTTATTGAGTCAAAAATTAAAGGGTAGAACTTTATCTCCAGGAGCGAACTTTGTAGGTATCAGTTTTGCATCGTGTGTCAGCTTAGTTCGTTCCTTGTAGATATATGATGTCTCGTAAGCTTGGTCTCTTAATTCAGTGAGTTCATTCATCTACATATTTCGATGCTTAGCGGTTACTGAAGGATCAAGGTTACAGGTCTTCAATGCCCACAGAGCTTTGTACTCTAGTTCTAGCGGAAGGTGACATGTTTTCCCATAGATCATGCGATAGGGTGTAGTTCCTAGAGGATTCTTGTAAGTGGTCCGGAATGCCCACAGAGTATCGTCTAGTTTCTCGGCCCATTTATTTCCATGATGGCCGACGGTACGTTCTAGAATTCTCTTCAGTGCTCTGTTAGTGACTTCTGCATGTCCGTTAGTCTACTGATGATAGGCAGTAGACATTTTGTGGGTAACTCCGTATTGTTGCATTACCTTCATAAATTGGGTATTACAGAAGTGTGTGTGCCTCTATCACTTATTATAGCACGGGGAGCTCCAAATCGGCAGAAGAGTCTCTTCAGGAAGTTGGTGATAGCGTTGGCATCATAAGTTGGAAATGCTTGGGCTTCGACCCATCTGGAGACGTAATCTACTGCTTCATGGACATATTCTTTCCCATTAGACTTCGAGAATGGCCCCATAAAATCAAATCCCCGTATATTGAAGATCTCGCAAGCTTGGATATTACTCCGAGGCATCTCATTCTTCATAGAGATAATAACTTGTCTTTGGCATGCGTCACAACTCTTTACAAGCTCTTGCGCATCTTGGAATATAGACGGCCAATAAAATCCTGATTCGTAGACTTTTCTTAAGGTTAAGTTTGCTCCATGATGACCTCCAGTTGGTCGGTGGTGACATTGGTGAAGAATCCTTGTTGCTTGTTTCTCGTCTACGCACCTCCTGATTATCTGATCAGGGAAAATTCTGAACAGGTACGGATCTTCCTAATAGTAGTATTTAGCGTCCCTGAAGAGCTTCATTCTTCGGGATGTGCTCATCCCTTTTTGTACTACTCCAGCAACTAGGTAGTTGGCTATGTCAGCATACCAAGGAGTATCAGTAAATTGTGATCCTATGTTAGCTTGTTCTAAGCTCATAAGTTGTTCTTCCGAAAATTTGTCTATGATATCTTGTTCAGCAAGTTATTCCATCGCTGGGTTCTCCAAACGACTAAGATGATCTGCTGTGACGTTCTCTGCTCCTTTCTTATCTTTGATCTCAATATCTAATTCTTGAAGGAGTAAGATTCATCATAGGAGTCTCGGTTTAGCATCTTGCTTGGTGAATAGATATTTGTGGGCTGAATGATCTATGTATACCGTAGTTTTGGACAGGATGAGATAGGAACTGAATTTGTCGAAGGCGAAAACTAGTGCTAGCAGCTCCTTTTCCGTGGTGGTGTAATTCTCTTGAGATATGGTCAAGGTTTTGCTGGTCTAATAGATTGGATGAAAGTTTCTATCTTTCTGTTGTTCGAGTATAGCTCCAACTGTGAAGTCACTCACATCACACATGATTTCGAATGTTAAACACGAATTAGGAGCTATCATGATGTGTGCATGTGTGAGCTGTTTCTTCATATGTTTGAATGCTTGCTCACATTCTTCATTAAAGACAAACGAAACTTCTTTCCGAGGAGATGAGTAATAGGTCGGGTGACCTTTGAAAAATCCTTGATAAAACGTCTGTTGAAACTGACGTGTCCAAGGAAACTCCTTACCGCTTTTACTGTGGTAGGTTCTGGAAGTTTAGCTATGGTTTCAGTCTTAGCCTTATCGACTTCTATTCCTAACTTTGAAATCTTATGTCCTAAAACTATTCCTTCTTTTACCTTGAAGTGACAGTTTTCCCAATTTAGAACTAAATTCGAATCTTCACACTGGGTGAGCATCTTATCAAGGTTAGAAAGGCACGAATCAAAGGTACTACCAAAAACTGAGAAGTCATCCATGAAGACTTCCATACAACGTTCAATCATGTCGTGGAATATTGCTACCATGCACCGCTGGAATGTAGCTGGTGCATTGCATAACCCAATGGGCATGCGTCGATAGGCAAATGTTCCATAAGGATAGGTGAAGGTTGTTTTTTCTTGGTCCTTTGGATCGAGGGGAATTTAAAAGTAGCCAGAAAAATCGTCAAGGAAATAATAGAACTCATTTCCTGATAGACGTTCCAACATCTGATCAATGAATGGTAATGGAAAATGATCTTTCCGGGTTGCATCGTTAAGTTTATGATAATCTATGCAAACCCTCCAACCGGTGACCTCCCGTGTTGGAATAAGTTCATTATTCTCATTTTGAATTACAGTCATTTCTCCTTCTTGGGTACCACTTGAACAGGACTGACCGATGGCGAATCGAAAATAGGATAGATCATACCAGCATCCAGATGTTTGATTACTTCTTTCTTGATGACTTCTTGAATCATAGGATTGACCCTTCTTTGCCTCTGAACTAATGGTTTGAAATCATATTCCATGAAGATCTTGTGGGTGCCATAGTTGAGACTGATTCCTTTTATGTCGGATATCTTCCAAGCAATTGCTTTCTTATGTGATTTCAGAACCTAAATCAATTTCACCTTCTCGTGTGGCATGAGGTCTTTCGAAATGATTACAGGGAGTTGCGATTCTCCTTCTAAGAATGCATACTCCAGATGTTCGGGTAACTTCTTCAGTTCCAATTCGAGGAGGTTTCTCGATAGATGGCTTCATTATAGCTATTTCTGCTATGTCTAACGAGTCATATCTCTCATGGAATTCTGATTCATCTTCCTTAATAGCGGTCACTAATGCTATCTATTATTTGGTTCTGAAAATTGTCCTTCTTAATACTTCATCTTCAGAAACATCTTCTTTAGTTTCGAAGATTAGTTTAGGAATTTCAACACAGTCCTCTTGTGACTGTGACTCCTGAAATATCAAAATGAAATATGTTTCTTCATTCGGACTTCCCTTGACCCAGTGGTGCTATTTGGATAGTCTTGCCGAGAAAGTTACTTTCGGAGAGGTGGGATTTAGTTTGACCAGGATCTATGGCTGAATGGACGTCGAGATTTCCTTCAGGAGGTGTAAAGAACAGATCCTTAGAAATTTGATCTTGATTGCATATAGCCAAGGTATCCTCCACGTTGACGAGTTCTTGAAAAGAATCAGCGAGATTGATTTCTTCTTCGCGGGGATGGCTCATGAGTCGGTCGACATTGAATGCGACTTCTTCACTTCCAATGTGACGACCCAAAAATTTCCGACTAAATTTAAACTTAATCTTTACAGGGATCAAACAAGATCAAGTTGGTTATTGTTTTATATGTATGATTAATAAATTGCTTTTACTGAAATGTGTTTTCTTCTAACATCTTAATATATATGTATATAATATATATATAACATACATGCATGTCCATATATTACTCACTTCCGTTCATCTTTATGATTGTAACACAATTAACCATATACATATATGAACCCCACTCCTTTCTTTATTTGTCATGAACCCATCACCTTTAAAATTAAGTTTTCTACTCCAATAAACCAATAATATATCACGTTTGTTTGTGAACATATTTGTGATGGCCCCTTATTGATTAAAAACGTTAAAAGTATATAGGTATATATTAGGGCATGGAGTGAAAGTTGCAAGTACTATATTTATGCATATCTATCACCTTTATCTGTTAATCAACAAACAAATCCCGATTACTGTTTTTCTTGTGATCAATATGACAAAACATCTATCTATTTTCTATATGTGTATACATCATATGCAGTACATGTTGGATAAAAATAAAACCTACTTGTGTAAAATTGACTCTTCTCTTCTGATTAATGTACCGACACCCTCATCACTTATAATATCTTCACTCATTCCTTTTTAATTTATCATCATCATGTCAAACACTTAATCATCTAATTATCATTACCACAAACACCACTAGTTAACTACTACTACAATCATCCACCTCTTCTCTGCTACTATGGCGGATAACCATCACCATCTCCATACTTAATCGGGTATAGCCATCTTCACATAACTCAATCGGATGGGAACGGTTATTTCCATAACTTGATCATCAACTCGAAACCATCGTTGCTTGATATGTTCGAAGACGACATACACCACCACCATCATCGTTCACTTATGATTAACTGTGTACGCATATTTTTTCTAATTGTTATGGAAACGTCATTTTTTTTTTCTTTCACTTCTTTGGAAACCAAAGACTAAAGCCACCACTCTTCCAACCGCCACCTTTGATCACCATTAACCCATTACTATAACACCACCTTGACACCACTTTACAGGCCATCACCTTCACTCACAAGCAAAAACACCACCATCATCGATTTCATTTTCTTTTCCTCTTTTCCTGTTTTGTTTTTCTTTTATACAAATACCACTATGAACCATTTAAATGATCAACTGTTACTGTATAACCTATTCGATCATCATAAAACCATTCCATCACCACTTTATTGAATCCAAACCGTCACAATTGAAACTGTTTGATGCTATTTTCACAGCTATATATGATCAACCTGCAACCTCCAATACTTTTCACTGGTACTGCAGTTTCTACTTTCTGTTCTCTCTTTTCTAGTTTAAACACCACAAAATCATCACCATATCAACTTATACTGCTGCTATTACTTATACTCTTATTCGAGAACCATCACCAATCAGTTTCATTACTGCTAAACCTGTTTCTGTACAGCCTACTGCTCAACAAGAACCCAAAAGTGCTGCTATACTTTTCTGTTTTCCACTTGCAACATATGACTTAATTAATTAATTATTTTTTTCCACTGACACTCTCTAAACAATACCCCACTTGGTTACCTTTTAGTTAGTGGAGGATATACTAACTTATTATGCCATGGATTTTCCTGTTGAACCAATATATGGGGGGACAAATGAAAATCACGTGGCCACACCAATACCCTAAAATAATTTAATTACCTTGCTTTTCTTTTGCCTCGTCGTGGAACCCACCTAAACAAAAACCCTCCTCTTTGTTTGAAATATCGACTTTAATTTTTCTTGTTTTGTTTTTGATTCGGTTCTTTCACAGACCCTCATTAATGCCCGATTATTGTCTAATAATCATCATCAAGTAAACCTAACGATCACCTGCATCTTGTTCTTGATCGAAAAACCACATCACCATTAAAACTCATCTAAACCGCCACCACTTCTGACTTATCTACTACCGTTAAACCACAATTGATATATATTTTTTCTCCCAATCGAGCTCCTGTGGAATAGCTAGATTAACGATGATAATATGATAAAAGAATTAGGATAAAAGAGATGAAAATAAAGAAGAAGATGGATGTCTGTTGTTGATGATGATGTCAAATGTATTGATAAAGATGATAACGGTTGAATAATTAATACATTGAATGATGATACACAGGTGAGTGGAAACGTGAAGGATATTGATGTGCTGTTTCCCATATCCACGACAACCAGAACCCACAAACCACCAATACATGTTTATATATTTAGATTAGGGTGAAACAGGCCACTAAATCGTTTAAGTTGGATTTGTTTTAACTAGTGGACCGAAAACATGTGTGATTGGGCCGAAATATAATTGGTTGTTGGGCTGTCATCCTCTACTTGGGCCAGTTAAAAATAATTTGTTGTTGGACCATGATCTTTCCTGCTGTTGGGCAGAAGAAGATTGGGCCAGACGGGTTTAAATAAAAATTTGTCTTCTGGTCTTATCAAAAAACAGGAGTGGAAGAGCGGTTTGATGGGGTGATGGGGTATTGGGTGGTCGTGGGTTCGAATCCAGGCTAAGGCGTTTATTTTTTTTTAAAGCTTGTCTTCAAAGGTTGTATTCTATTATTAGTTATTATTATTATTATTATTATTATTATTATTATTATTATTATTATTATTATTATTATTATTATTATTATTATTATTATTATTATTATTATTATTATTATTATTATTATTATTATTGTTATTATTAATTATTATTGTTATTATTATTACTAACATTAGTATTAGAATTAAAATTATTATTATTATCATTAATAATAGTATTATTATCATTATTAACATAAGTATAACTATCATTAATAGTATTGTTATCATTATTATCATTTTTACAAAAATTATCATCTTACTATCATTAAAAATATCATCATTATTATTATTATTAGAATTATCATTATTTTTATCATTATTTTTTTATTATTAATAGTATTATTTTTAACATTAATATTATTATTTTTAACATTGTTATTATTATTATTATCATTTTTACTACTAGTATCATTATTATTATAACTATATTATTATTATCAATACTACTATTAATATTATTATTATTACTATTATTAACATTAATATATTTATTAACAAATATTATTATTAAGTATTATTAGTATTAAGAAATTTTATCAAAATTAGTATTTTTATTGTAAAAATAATACAACCTTTTTATTTTTATTATTATTACTATCATTATTAAAATTTTTATATATTTTATTATTATTATCATTTTTATTATCAATATTAACATTATTATTAGTATTATCATTATTATTATTATAAGTATCATTACTATTAATATTATTCCTATTATTAATATTATAACAAATAAACATTTATTATATAAAAATATATTTAATACATATAACATAACTATATTAGTATTTTTATCTATCTAAAGTAAATAAAGTAAATATATCTAACTAAATTATTAAGGAAACCTATGAATTATTAAATATAATTATATCACTAAGAATAATATATAAATTTGTTCGATTACAATTATATGTGTTAATATACATATAAGTGATATAGGTTCGTGAATCCAAGGCCAACCCTACACGTGTTCAGTGTCGTCATATGTATTTTTACTACAAAATATAGTATTGTGAGTTTCATTACTCCCTTTTTAAATGCTTTTGCAATATATATTTTTGGAACTGAGAATACATGCGCTACTTTTATAAATGTTTTACGAAATAGTCACAAGTAATCGAAATTACATTATATGGTTGAATGATCGAAGCCGAATATGCCTCTTTCTGCACGGTAGCCTAATAATTAGTAAACCGATCTACTAATTGACGCGAATCCTAAAGATAGATCTATTGGGCCTAACAAACCCCATCCGTTGTAGCGGATGCTTTAGTACTTTGATGTTTTTTATCATGTCCGATGGATGTCCCAGAATGATGGGGATATTCTTATATGCATCTTGTTAATGTCGGTTACCAGGTGTTCAATCCATATGAATGATTTTTGTCTCTATGCATGGGACGTATATTTATGAGAAATGAAAATGAAAATCTTGTGGTCTATTAGAATGATGGAAATGATTATTTATGTTAAACTAATAAACTCACCAACCTTTTGGTTGACACTTTAAAGCATGTTTATTCTCAGGTATGAAAGAAATCTTCCGCTGTGCATTTGCTCATTTTAGAGATATTACTTGGAGTCATTCATGACGTATTTCAAAAGACGTTGCATTCGAGTCATTGAGTTCATCAAGATTATTGTTAAGTCAATTATAGTTGGATATATTATGAAATGGTATGCATGCCGTTAACTTTCGATGAAATGAAAGTTTGTCTTTTAAAAACGAATGCAATGTTTGTAAAATGTATCATATAGAGGTCAAGTACCTCGCGATGTAACCAAATGTAATGTATTCGTCCAGATGGATTAGGACGGGTCTCTACATCCAACTCTTAATTTTAACGATTTCTCGTGAACATCAATTATGGTCTTGGCAGTATTCAAGAATGGTTTGCCAACTATGAGTGGGACCTTTGTGTCTTCCTCAATATCCATAATGACGAAATCGACGGGGAATGCAAACTTATCTACTCTGACTAGGACATCTTCAGCTATTCCTCGAGGAATCTTAACTGATTTATCCGCGAGTTGGATAGTCATTCTGGTAGGTCTTAAGTCTTTTAATCCTAGCTTTTTGAATAATGAATAGTGCATTAGGTTTACACTGGCACCTAAGTCTGCTAACGCATTGCTAATTTGGACATCTTGCAGGTAACAAGGTACCGTAAATCTTCCTGTATCTCCTAACTTAGGGGGAATACCATGTTGTAACACTAATGAACACTCTTCACTTATGGCAAGCTAACTATCTCTCTTAATCTCTCTTTATTTGAAAGCAGTTCTTTGAAAAATTTAGTGCATTTTGGCATTTCTACTAAAGCATCTACTAGTCGTACATTCAAATGCAGATTCTTAATAATATCCCAATACTTAGCGAATTGCGCTTCTTGTTTTTCCTTCCTAAGCCTACCTAGGAAAGGTATGCGGGCGCGCGGAATAATTTCTGGGGCCTTAGGAGAGATAGGTTCCGGTGGATTGACGACTGGGTCAATTGGCACAGGTTCCGTATCGGAAAAATCTTGTATGGGTATATTAATGGTTGTTTCCTTCTCACCTCTAGTAACTACTAGGGCATCAAACTCACTACACTCTAATTCAACTTTAGTGGTTAATTGTTTAAGCGTAAGCTGATAATTAGTTATTAATTCTTTAAAAGTCTTTATCAAAGTATCAAACTTGTTTTGGCATTCTATGACTTGAAGGTTTATCCTAACTGCTTTTTCATAAATTCAACTAAAGTTTCCTTAGAGAAGAGAGAAGGTTGGTGTAGTGGGTGGATTATATTAAAGTCCGAGCTATTCTGCTGTTTATATGCCCATCTAGGGTAAGTATAACTTAGATTGGTTCTAGTAGCATCAGGAATTTTAGGAATTGGTAAACTTTGAAGAGTGAGGGTGAGATCTTGTAACCTGGTTTCCAACATTTTTACCGTATGAGTGAAGACGTCATGCTTCTCAGCAGCTTCATTGTTTCAATCTTCCTGTTGTGTAGCTATTGTGTCCAAAAGATTCCATGCTTCGTCTGCTGTTCGTGACATGAAATTGCCTTGCGAGGCCATGTCTAGGAGAGACTTATCATCCTTGGTCAAAACATTGTAAAGCATGCAGATTATGTCTGCCTGACTTAACGAATGATTCGGACACCTTTTAAGCATCACCTTTACTCTATTCCATGCTAGACACAAAGACTCGTTTTCTTTTAGAGAAAAGTTTGTGATGTCATTTCTTAAACGAGTTTGCAGGGAAGGTGGATAAAACTTGTTTAAAAATGTAGTGGCTAATTCTTCCCATGAATGTATTGAATTCGGTTTAAGCTCATCAAACCATGTTAAAGCGCGTGTAGACAGAGAATATTGAAAAAGATGAAGTTTTAAAATATTTTTCTTGTTTTTTTCCTTTTTAAAAGAGTCAACCAGACTGATAAATTTGTTTTAGTGAAAGTTTGGATCGTCAGTCGGTAATCCTTGAAATTTACAGATCATACTGACCAGTTTGATCATGTGTGAACTGATTTCAGGAATTCCTTCGGTTCGTAAGGTGATTGGTCCACCTCTTTCTTCCAAGCATGACTTTTGCATAGAAGCAAGGGTGTTTTGTTGTTCCATTTTTTAGATTTTTCCATTTAAAAGGACTTAAAAGTAACTTTTAGAAAATATTAATTGATTAAAAGGATCGATAATTTAATAAAATCAATTATTCTTGAAATTCGGTCGCTAACCTTATCGGATATTTTAACTGATAGGACTTCTCACAGATTACTTTGTATTCTGGTGGCCAGGCCGACTACGGAGAGGTAGGATCCTTTTGGTTCCAATATAATTGGACACTGTTTAGAAAACCCAACAACCAAGTCCGTGTGTCAGTGTCTTTCTTAGATACCACCAACGATAATTTTGTCTGTTTAAAATCTTTCTTAACTAAAACATTCGATCCCCGACAGTGGCGCCAAAAACTTGCTATACTACAATGATATAACCGAAATGGATGGTTTTATTCGTGCGTTGTCGTTAGGCCGCAGGGCGTCAGAATCAGCTGATCAGAGTAGCGAACATTGGTTTATTATTTATATTTTGCGTCAGAATCAGCTGATCAGAGTAGCGAACATTGGTGTAAGTTAACCTAGGGTCGTATTTTTGAATGGTTTAACGAATTGAAGATCAAGTGGATAATTGTCTTTGTTTAAACTACCCGAGTAAAGGATAGTAGTTAGTTTACACTACTAGTCCTAATTACTGAAAGGTAAAGAATGTGGAAGGATATCCGGAGTATGCAGATCAGGGAAATGTTGACCAAGATATTAGTTTGGGCTAGGGAAAGATAATTATGTTTATGTTAAAGCTATGATTGGAATGGTATAGATCTGGTTGGATGAGCCAATTACACAGACCTACTTATCTCTAGACTCTCAGAGTTCTCGTTGAGTAGTGAAAAGTATGTCACTCGGTTGTATAATTGAAAGGTATCTATACCTCGGAGGTTATCCTCAGTAAAGTACTAGGTTTATTAGTGAGTTGAGCTCTAATCCTAACCCTCGTTATCAGTTTAGTTAACTGAATAATAACGTGCCGTGTTGATTGAACACTAATCACAAACGGAAGGAGTCCGTCGGGTTAAGTTGACAAAACCTTAAATGAAAACTAACAACCATTTCATCATACTAATGAGATCATACCAAATCAAATGTTATACAGCATTGCATTTAATATACTGAAAGTAAAGCAGATAGAAACCTAGCGGATACCTAAATAGTTGATATGACTTAAATCTAGGGCAACAATCAAACAAGAACATGCAATAGGTCTGGATCATACAGTTAAGGCACTAGCTAGATCTTAACAGCTCCTAAGAGGTCCCCTTAGAACAGTAAATAGGCATACTAGGTCATTCATGTCTCAATTCCTATGTTCCGTGTCCTAAAAGCGCATTAGATGCCTCTCGGGAACTCCGGCCATACCGAGTTCATAGAATCTTCAGATACAATATAACCAGGGGTCTAAATCCTATGAAGTAGCTAAGTTCATATAGGTGGACAAGTTCTAATCACAACCTAGGTTGGTCAATCCTTAAGATGGTAGCATACAAATCTATCAGACCCACAAGTAAAGTATAACAATGGTAACCGTACTAATTTAACATAACTACGCTAACCCAAACTTCTATCATGGCAACATACAGATTAATTAAGCTAACATGGTAATATCAGAACACATTATTAAACATAAATGGTAGCAATACATTTTTAATACAAAAGACAAGCGTTTTGGATAAAAACCTGAAAAAGCTGAAGAAATCTGTCCGAGATTGCATGGACTCGTCGGCATATCCTTCGAAAAATAAAAGCTAAGCTAGCTACTACTAAAACTAGCTAAAAAACTTGAAAATATAAAGTGAATTACAAATTGAGTGTGTGTTGAAATGGACAGAAGAAGCCCTTTAAATAGACTTGAATTCTGCCTGCAAACGGCTGGCAGGTCGTTGGCAGGCCGTTTGCAGAGGCCGTTTGGCTTGGTCAGCCGTTTTTATGCCCGTTTGGTCGACCCATATGGAAAGCCGTTTTCCATAGTGGCAGGCCGTTTAGCAAGCCATTTGTGGCCCTGGTCAGCTTGTTTCCTGGACCGTAACTTGATTTTCACTGTTTTCGCTCTAGATTCTTCATTTTAGCTCTGTTTTACTTGATTCTTTTTGTATCGCCTTCGCAATTACTTAATCTACAAAATCAACCGACAAAGCGATAATTTTGGCAATAAAGTTTGGAACTTTATGGATTTAGGGCTTACTACCGGGGGTAAAAATGTGACTTTTTAGCCGATATCAAAAACCGAAACCTTTATAAGGTTTGCCACTTTGTTCATGATTTAAGGATTCAATCCATAAGGTTGTTTTAATCGGTGAAGATTAAAGTTAGAAGTGGGCATATTAGTTTTAGTCAGAATCTTCAAAATATAATTTATCAATGACAAGTCAGATAGGCTTTTAAACCAGTTTGATTGAGGTTTAGAGTTTATCCTACATAGTAAGACTCAGCCAATGATCTACCATAAGTCTAAATATTGCATCCACACTTTTATTTTATCTGTTTATTTACTGCTTTTTTATCTTAACCTATCTTGAAAACCTAAAACCAACTTAGTTACTATATGGTTGACTTTAGACGGACATTGAACCCATATTATTAACAGATGTAAAAAACAATATGACCTCAGGTTATACTTATCACTTGCTCATGATAAGAATAAGGAAGTAAGTGAAATATGGCTAGAGCCCCATCTATATATAAATTTAAAACCATTAGTCCCTCTGGTATCCTTGATTGTCATGTTGACCTAACGACGCCACATTAAAATAAAGCGTTCATTTATGCCATATCAGACTGCTAACAGGTGTGACTATTTAGGATCAACTTGATATCTAGAACACGGATAAGTTGTGAACATGACATCTGGTCTGCTAGTTGTAATATAAAGTAGGGAGCTAAACATACCTCTATATTCAGTGATATTGACTCGTTCACCATTAAGGTCAGCATCAATTTTGATTGCGCCTGCACTAGAGTCCCTATGTCTTTTAGATTTTCCAGAACAAATTTCTTTAACATATCTTTGATATATTTATCTTGACTTATAAAAATATAATCAAGTTGTTTTATTTGTAATCCAAGAAACTATTGCAAATATCTTTTTAAGCTCATTTCATATGTCTCATACATAAGCTTTGGAAAACATTGACAATGTTTTTCATTTTCGGAACCATAAATTTTATCATCCACATATCTCTGTACTTACAATACATTACTATCAATTTCTTTTATGAAGAGAGTGGTATTGATTGTTTCAAAAGAAACTTCAAACCACAGAGGATGACATGAAGTGTCTCATACTATGCTCTAGGTGCTTGTTTAAGGTCATAATGAGCTTTTTTCTAACTTATATACATGGGCTGGATATTTAATACATTTGCAACCTGGTGGTTGCTCAACATCGACTTCTTCCAACTTCCCATCTGGAAAGCTTTAAAGTTCTGGTATGCAGCAAAGGGCAGAAATATTCAGACTGTTTCCATCATTGCAACAGATGCATACATCTCTCCATAACCAAATTCTTAGACCTTGCTCCCTTTTAGATTCCATTACTAGACTGTTGGTAGTCAATATGAGAACAATTTAACTATGTGAATGATTAAATCAATCAGATTTAGCCACCTAATCAATTGAAAAAGAAATTGTTTTATAAACAGAATGATTAAACAACAGTCAATTATGATATGATGTTGGTGCATAATGTTAGTCCCAAGTTCATTATAAGCGTAATGTTGCGGTTATGCGGTGTCTAATAGTATATGAGTTAATATACATTTAATGTTAACTTAAACACTGTTTGTGCAACCGTACGGATGCAGAATGCATCCGTATGGGTCAGTGTGCAACCGCACGGTTGCAAGTGCTGGTAGTATTTAATGTTAATCTCGGGTTCATTGTTAGTGTTACGAACACAAAACCTTCCAACCTTTGTATCCGACATCCAGAGGTACTAGCACTCTTGTGGTTCGATCTAATACATCCTAAAGTCATAATAACACGTATAGATCTTAGTTTTAATTGATTGTTTGATATAACACCCAATATAGAGTTATTCCGCACTCGATATTGAATTCTATATTGTTTAATCATGTTTACACGATCCTACAAGTGGTATCAGAGCTGTAGGTGTGATTATACGATCGATTTTGATGTCAAAATCGAGTTTAAAAGATTGGGTTTGGTGTTTTTGATAAGAAATCATGAAATCCTATAATTTTGATGTTTAAATATGTGTTTTTGTTAAAGAATTGTGTTAATCTGGTCAAAAACGGTGTTTTGAACGTAAAACATTCAATAAATTTGATCCAGATCGAGTGCTAGATCCAATCAAACCCTAAAGCCTAATTTTGGTGCAGTTTTCTGCCCAGAATTCGTCAAGAACACAACCGTACGGTTACACATTGCAACCGTACGGATACATCACCCGGATACAACAACTGTACAGATACAATCGTGCATCCGTGTAGTACTTCATCAGTTTACATACAATAGAACCTCTGCAACCGTACGGATACAACTTGTAACTGTACGGATACATCGTGCAACCGTATAGTGTTCACCTGGTTACACCTGCATCCGTGTAACTTACAACTGTGTTTCTATAACTGTGTTAAACCTGCATCCGTGTATTTTTAGTGCAACCGTGTACTGCAACCATATAGATACAATGTCAGACCATATTGAAACTTCTGAAACACAATTTGCTTTAATTGGTGCCTCTTCGTCTGGTCTCCGGAAACTGCTTCAAACTGAAAATGAGATAGGGAGTTCTTATAAAGTAGATAGGCTTGAATCTCTTGATGACTATGCTGAATGGAAACCCACGTTCGTATTCTCTTTGAATGGAATTGATTCTCGATTGTACAACAGTTTAAAGATCGAATACAAGTTCCCTTTTAAGGATCATGGTGAACCAAAGACTCTTATGGAACTTTCAGTTCAAGAAAGAGAGGACTATAATTTGGAATGTAAGGCTTACAGTCATCTTACACAGGCTCTCTCAAAGGAGATTTTTCATCGGTTTAAGACACATACTACCATGTATGGGGTTTGGAATGCGATAGAGAGTGGCGTCGAGGGTAGTACTGAATACAGAAAGACTAAAGTAAAGCTGTTGAAGAAAGAGTGGAAACAATTCATGGTTCAACCAGATGAGACCTTAGAGGCTGCTGTTGTAAGGTTTCGCCATTTGTTGACAGATTTAAAGAGGTTTGATATCACCTTCACAAACAAGAAGATTGTGCAATGCTTCTGTGAGGGTTTGCCTGTCAAGTGGGATCTAATTGTTCATCAAATTGAGCAGTCTTGCATTATCTTGGATAGTTCGTTTAGTATCTTCGTTACGAAGTTGCAGGCAAAGGAACTTGAACTATAGGAACATTTGACGAGATTGGAATTGGTTCAAAACCTAACTGTTTACAAAGCTTCAACTATTGGTTCAAACAAGAAACATGCACCACTTCAGACTGCTTTCATTTCCAACAATCAGAAATTCATGGCTAG
Organism: Rutidosis leptorrhynchoides; assembly: GCF_046630445.1. Lineage (NCBI taxonomy): Eukaryota > Viridiplantae > Streptophyta > Magnoliopsida > Asterales > Asteraceae > Rutidosis > Rutidosis leptorrhynchoides. The sequence continues at coordinate 404,546,516 of NC_092333.1, forward strand.
TTATGTTTCTTATAATCCTCAAAGCGTTCTTCATCACACCACCTCAAGCAAAGACGAGAGTTCTGAGATTCTCATAACTGTTAACATTCGTCAAAGAACTATTCAAATGGATGAGGAGGATATGGCATTAGTTGCGATAGTTGTGAACTTATACAATGATTTGTTAAATGGGCATTGTAACGACCCTACTTTTTCCGTTATCTTTTACCGTTAATTATTTAACGACCGTTAACTGTTATTTGTGCCACGTCATTTCTATGACCTATATTATTATTTTTGTAATAATATATTAATTATTATGTGTTATATGAATATTTGTATTCATATCTTTAATTGTACGTTTCTACGTGTCGCGGATTTCTATCCGGCGAATCTTTTCGGTTTTCAAACCAACGGTCTAGCTTTTGGGATTTTTAAGTCTTAATTATTTTAAATATGATATTTTAATGTCATATGATCATATATAGTGTTTATATATTTTATCCGTCGCGTAATTGCTATCTCTCTGAAAAATCAAATCGCGTAGTAGCGTTTTCGCGTTTTGGGCTTCGATCAGGCGTTCGGGCCACAAGCAATTAGTCATTTATCAATTTTGGGCCATAAAAGGGGCCCACCCTCTTGCTAGAGACGGCCATAACCCCATGGGGAGGGGGTGTTTGTGCCATTTTTCCAAACTAGTGATTTTATGGAACAAAACCTAGTTTTCACTCCTCATTTCACATTCTAATTTTTTTTTGTTTCTCCTCTCCTTGCTCTCCTAGCTGTCACCCACACTCACCATATCATCATCATCTTCAATCAAATACTAGCTTGGAATTTAGGGCTTTTAGTATAATCAGATTCTACGCGATCTCCTCTACACATCTATACCATTTGATTCTTGATTAGGGTATAAACCATAACCCTAGATTTTTAATTTTTCATTACTTTTCTGTTTTTGATGATTATTTTGATAGTATGATAGTTACATGTTATTGTTTTGATGATTGTATGCATAGAATTACTCATAAAGACATGTTTTCGGTTTGATAAAATTGGGACAACAGCTATTTCGTGTACTTCTGATCTTGTGACTGATATAAAAGTTAAAATAAAGTATCTATATGAGTTCCTCTCATCAATACATTAATTTTAGACTCCGAATTCATGTCGTTTCGATTCCCGGAGCCCTAGATATGATCAAAGTGGTATTTTGTTAAGATTGAAATGTGATTTTGGTATGAACCAGGTTTGGTACGACTTTGTGACCATATTTGGTGACTTTAGGGTGTGTTAGTGTTTTAGGATTAATGGTGGGACGAACTTTCATGTTCGGGTCATCTAAATCCGAGCCACGAATCACCCGTTTACGTCTAAAACACGATTTTGATTGAATTAAAGTTTCAAGTGATGTCTTGGCTGATCACCACGACTTGTGGGCTATTCTTGGTGTGTTCTTGAGTGTACCAAAGTGTCGGGTGGTTTGATTAGGCGGAGATATATGTAAGGCTCGCCGAAAACTGACACACGGGGCTCAAGATACGACCCGATGAACTTTTGATTTAAAACTTGTGATTAATTATTAAACTTATGATAAATAATGAATTTCATTATCATTTAATTACTTATGATATAAAAAGTAATTATTATAATTTAAGACTTATGATATATATTTATTATATCATTTAATTATTACTTATGATTTAATTAACATTTTAATTAAACTTATGATTAATAATACTTTTATTATTAATAGAAAATACTTATGATAAGTATTAAAATTATATTATAAGATTATTATTATAAGACTTATAATAAAGATTAATTAATTATTTAATTATTATAAGGCTTAGTTATTATTTAATTATAATTTAATTATTAAATACTTATGATTTAATAATTATAATTAGAAACTTATGATATGATTAATAATTCATTATTAATTAATAATACTTATGATATGATTTAAAATTTATTATTAATTATTAATACTTATATTATGACTAATATTTAATTAATTAATTATATACTTATGTTATATTAATTATATCATTTAAACTTATATTAACTTTAATAATTCATTTTAATTTAATTAAACTTATGTTATGACATAATTAGACATATTTAACTTTAATAAACATTATAACTTACATTATTATTACAAATTACACTTTTAAAATTAACGTTGACTATGTTTGACCAAAGTTGACTTTTGAGTTGACTTCCGGTTGACTTTGACTTTTAGTTGACTTTTGTTGACTTTCTAAATAAGGAAACTTTCCTAACTTAAAACTTTCCAAAAATAGAAACTTTCCAAAAATAGAAACTTTCCAAAAATGGAAACCTGCTAAAAATAGAAACTTTCTAAAAATAGAAAGTGTGTGTCCGTACGCTGTTCTGATCAAACCGATGCAAGTTGAGTATTGTTCTATGAATACTTGCAACATGTACAATAGCTATCATACTAAGACTTGACCTAAGTTAGTTATTTATATCGACCTTCTTTATTTATAGGTTGGCGTTGTGATCATTCCTGATCACTTTACTTCATTTGCTGTTCGCATATTTGTGTGGTTACTTCGTTTGCTATTAAGGTGAGTTATAGTCCCATTTTCTATTTTATATCTTTTGGAATGAGAATACATGCAATTTATTTTATATTGTGGACACATGTGGAAGTTGGTTTAAATTATTCATTGTGAGTTGAACAAAAATATTCCCTAGTCTGGTAACTGTAATCACTGGTTTCTTCTGGTGAACGCAAATCCTATGGATAGATCTATCGGGTTTGACAACCCCATTTCTAGCTAGTCGCGATAGCAATTTATAATCAGAATATTTAGTACTTCGTATTTAGTTGTAGATACACTTGTTCGGTGTATATTATTTATTGTGTTTGGCAAGGGTAAATAAATGGTTAAGTGGTTACCAGGTGGCTCACGAAAAATGGAATAATGTTTTATTATATGTTTTCTAGCATATAATTTTGTAGTCCAAAAAGGAGTTTTTATGTTTTCAAACATAAATTTTTATGGTTTTTATTAAATATTGTTTGCAATATTAAACCTATAATTCACTCAACATTTTTGTTGACAGTTACTCGCATGTTTTATTCTCAAGTTCATAATTGATTGCTTTCGCTGTGCTTAGAGAGTCTGCATATTTATGATGGCAGCTTTTGTTAAACAATAACTTGCATTCTATTTTGATACATTTAATAGTGGATGCTGTTGACTTTATTTTGGTCAACTTTTGGTTAAGTAATATTGTATGGTTTTTCTAAACTTACATATTTTGATAGGTTTCCTTTATAGGGAATCATTTTTAAATAAAGAATGCAAGGTTATTTATTAAATTCATATAGAGTTATGATCAAGCTGTGGGACCAAGATAACGATGGTCGTCAAGTGTACTTTGACGGGTCATTAAAGTTGGTATCAGAGCTCTGGTTGTAGGGAATTAGGCTGCATTGATGTTGTTACCCGAGTCAATAGGGTGCATTAGTGAGTCTAGTCTACAGCCCGGCCTATAAAATATTATTATATGTGACTATTTGTATCGTATTGGTATGTATATTGTTATCATACATACATCTCTATTATGTTCTGAATCCGGGAGGAACTCCCATTCCAATTTAAACGTATTCTCTGACTCATGCGAACTTATCCTTATAAGAACACATCGGGTAGTGAAACCGAGGGGTGTCATTATTGACTTCTGAAATTCGCGACATTTCTATGTCATCTATTATGGTTATGTATATATAATGTTTGAGTTATCTTACGCGAGATGTCATTCTTGACTTCTAAATGCTCGGCATTTCAATGTCAGCTATTATGTTTAGGTATATAACATTCTTGTTATATTACGTGCCTTTGTGCCGTTGTGCCTATGTGCTTTGGTTTTTGAACCGGAAGATGTCATTCTTGACTTTTAGAAATTTTTGGCACTTCGAAGACATTTCTATGTCATCGTTACTCCTATTTGTTACTTATGATGTTTTGTCTCTTGTGCTATCCTTAGCACGTTGTTTAAGAAAATATTTTAGAGAAATTATGTGGAAATCCGAGGTTGATCGCGTGTCCTGACGTCATGTAGTGCTATTGGAATGGAGATATGAATTAGTGAAATATAATGGCGTCAGGCCAACGTGATTATATTACGTTAATTCATAAAGAAGTCCCAATATTGTGACATGAGGAATAGAAAGCGAGTCAAAGAAAATTTTTACACTACTCATTCAGAAATTCCGATGTATTACATGGGTAGGGAAGATATTCATTATCTTATTTGTTGATATATGAGAAGCTCGTTTTAACCAGATTATCTATCTCATGCCCAATCCTCCATAACTCGCTTGTTAGCAACTGCTTCGCTCAGGAACAGTTTTGGCCCAAGGACTTCTGTCCTGATAATAGTCAAAATAACATTTAACTCATTGGTTTTCATGACCTCGTAACATTTGTTGGTCAAATGTCGCATGACGATACAAGTCATTTACTCGATCTTTCACGATCTTACTTCAACTTGTAACCTCTGAAATACAGATACTCTGTTTATCATCGGGAGTTTTACACATTTGTTTAATTGGGCGGTTCTCACGGGATTTATGGGTGAATAGAAGTAATGAAATATTTTGTCATGTATACAATTTATAAAAATCATATATGTATATATGGATTTAAATAAATAAATTTACCCTTACCTATTTTGGCTAGTATATACTAAATTATACCTACAAAATTATTTTAAGACCACTCATTTATTGAGCTGTTTTAACTAAGTCAATTTGTTTTATATAAAATGGTACACGTTGTACATACTTCTAAATTTACTAAGAACTTCATTTCGTTTATGTTGTCACATTAAACGTTTAAAGCTTTTTCAAAACTCCTTTGATTGATTTTATCAAATTTTCGCATTACCCTACAGAATGTTTGGATCACAGTTCTTCTCATCCTCCATTTAAGGATGAAACTTACCCTTAAGTTCATTGATAGAAACTCTTACACCACTTTGGATTCCGGTTTTACAAAATTTGTAGGAAAGTATTTGCGCTCATAAAATTTTCCTCTATTATGATTGGACATGGCCGAAACGCGGACCGATAAATCAATTTTCTGGGGTGCATTCGGTGGTCACCCTATTGTAGAAAAGGTGCTAGGTGGGTTTCTACCCCAACTGTTGTTATAGTGGGTATCATGGATATATATTTCACTAGACCGTTTGAGGAGTTTCTACTCTCAATATTCGCTGTCAACCACAACACCCTCGTAAACATCAATCCTAGGATTCAATACATTGAGGTGCACGAAATGATTTTTGGAGATTCATCTCACCTGGAGGCGGCCATTATTTATAACCCATGATTCGCGTTCTTTTCATCCGCACATAAATTTAAGAATACGGATGAATCCTAGATTTCCTCGCTCATTGTACAAGGAAGTACACTCTCGTTGAAATATCACACCTTTCGTATGTCTTCCTTTCGGAAATGTAATGAAAATTTACTTTGAAGTCCATGATCCTCGTTATCTCCTTTGAGAGAATTTCCTTAAATATCTATGCCACCAATGTGACTACTCCATATATTTCTTCCTTCATTGTTGCAACTATATTTCATTCGTCCCCTTGGGGAGCTCCTATTTTGTTTGTCAAGAAGAAAGATGGTTCGTTCCGATTGTGTATTGATTATCGCGAGTTAAACAAGCGTACTATTAAGAATCGTTACCCTTTTCCGAGAATTGATGATCTGTTCGATCAACTTCAAGGTTCATCCATTTATTCTAAGATTGATCTTCATTCTGGTTATCACCAATTACACGCTAAAGAAACTGATATTCCGAAAACCGCTTTCCATACCCGTTATGGTCACTGTGAATTTCTAGTTATGCCGTCTGGATTGACTAACACACCTGCTGTGTTCACGGACCTCATGAACTGTGTGTGCTGACCCTATCTAGACAAATTCATTATCGTTTTCATCGACGACATCCTTATTTATTCCAAGAGTGATGAAGAGCACGAAGAACATTTGAAGTTGGTGCTTGATTTGTTGAGAAAAGAAGAATAGTATGCTAAGTTCTCTAAGTGTGCTTTCTGGTTAAGAGAAGTTCAATTTCTTGGACATATTATTAGTAAACATGGAATACAAGTTGACCCTGCTAAGATTGAGGCGATTGAAAAGTGGGAAATTTCCGAAAACCCCCACTCAGATTCGTCAGTTTCTAGGGTTGGCAGGTTACTAAAGAATGTTCATTCAAGATTTCTCTCGTATAGCGAAACTTCTGACTGCTTTAATGCACAAGGGGAAGAAGTATGAGTAGAAGGATGAACAAGTGACTGCTTTTCAAATTTTGAAGAAGAAGTTGACTATCGCTCCGATATTATCACTACCTGAGGGTAATGATGATTTGTTTATCTATTGTGATGCTTCGTGTCAAGACTTTGGTTGTGTTTTGATGCAACAAAAGAAAGTCATTGCTTACGCGTCACGTCAGTTGAAGATTCGTGAACAGAATTATACAACCCATGATGTAGAATTGGGAGCTGTTGTGTTCGCACTCAAGAATTGGAGACATTAATTTTATGGGGTCAAATGTACAGTGTACACTGATCACAAAAGTCTTCAACATAACTTTGATCAAAGACAGTAGAATATGAGGTAGCGAAGATGGGTGGAATTGTTGAACGGTTTTGATTGTGAACTCCTTTAGCCATTCCGGGGAAAGGCCAATGTTGTGGCCATTGCATTAAGTCAAAAAGAGAGAATTGAACCTCGTAGATTTAGGGCCTTGAATATGACCATTTGAATAAATCTCGCAAGGTAGATTCTTGCAGCTCAACAAGAAGCCTTGAAGGAGGAGAATTTTATAACGGGAAGGTCCGAGGCTTGAGTAAACAGTTAGATGTACGAACCGATGGTACTCGGTATTTTGCAGGACATCTTTGGGTTCCGGAGTTTGGTGATCTACAACAACTTGTTTTAGATGAGGCTCATAAGTCTAGGTACTCTATTCATCCTGGTTCAGGAAAGATGTATCATGATCTTAAGGAGCTGTATTGGTGGCCTAATTTGAAAGCTGATGTGGCTACGTATGTGGCTAAGTGTTTGACCTGCGCTAAGGTTAAACCTGAACATCAGGGACCATCTGGACTTTTGTTGCAACCTGAGATTCCTGAGTGGAAATGGGAAGGGATTACAATGGATTTTATTACAAAGTTACCGAGAGTTGCGGGTGGCTATGATACCATTTGGGTGATTGTAGATCGACTCACAAAGTCGGCTCACTTTTTGCCGATTAAAGAAACAGATTTAATGGAGGAGCTTACTCGTTTGTATTTGAAGGAGATTGTTTCTAGACATGGTGTTCCCGTGTTAATTCGGACCGAGATAGTCGATTTACATCGAGGTTTTGGCAGTCCTTACAAGATGCTTTGGGAACTAAATTGGATATGACCACTGCTTATCATCCACAGTCAGATGGTCAGAGTGAAAGGACCATTCAAACGTCGAAAGACATGTTACGAGCATGCATCATTGATTTTAGTAATGTTTGGAATAAGTACTTGCCACTGGCTGAATTTTCTTATAATAACAGCTATCATGCAAGCATTAAGCTGCACCTTTTAAAATACTGTATGGTAGATAGTGCAGGTCTCCTGTCTGCTGGAATGAGGTTGGGGATGCTCAACTCACAGGCCCGGGAACTTTTCATGAAACTATCGAGAAGATCGTACGGATTAAGGAAAGTTTGAGAACAGCCAGAAGTCAGCAAAAGAGCTATGCCAATAAGAGAAGGAACGATATTGAATTTTAGGTCGGTGATCGTGTTATGTTGAAGGTACCACCTTGGAAGGGCGTGATACGTTTTGGTAAAAGGGAAAAGTTGAATCCTCGTTTTGTTGGACCGTTTGAGATTATTGAGAGAGTTGGACCCGTAGCTTATCGTTTGAAATTGCCACAAGAATTCAGTGCTGTTCACGACGTTTTTCACGTGTCGAATTTAAAGAAGTGTTTGGCCGAGGCCGATAAGACAATTCCTCTGGAGGAACTTCATGTTGATAAGCAACTTCATTTTATTGAGGAACCTGTCGAAATTATGGATCGAGAGGTTAAGACTCTTAAACAGATTAGGATTCCTATTGTCCGGGTTAGATGGAATGCCAGACGCGGTCCCGAGTTCACTTGGGAGCGTGAAGATCAGATGAAGCAGAAGTACCCGCATATTTCCTAGATGCTGAGTCAACCCCTGCACCTGCTTAAATTTCAGGACGAAATTTCCGTAACGGGAAGGTACTGTAACAACCCTACTTTTTCCGTTATCTTTTACCGTTAATTATTTAACGACCGTTAACTATTATTCGTGCCACGTCATTTCTATGACCTATATTATTATTTTTGTAATAATATATTAATTATTATGTGTTATATGAATATTTGTATTCATATCTTTAATTGTACGTTTCTACGTGTCGCGGATTTCTATCCGGCGAATCTTTTCGGTTTTCAAACCAACGGTCGAGCTTTTGGGATTTTTAAGTACTAATTATTTTAAATATGATATTTTAATGTCATATGATCATATATAGTGTTTATATATTTTATCCGTCGCGTAGTTGCTATCTCTCCGAAAAATCAATCGCGTAGTAGCGTTTTCGCGTTTCGGGCTTCGATCGGGCGTTCGGGCCACAAGCAATTAGTCATTTATCAATTTTGGGCCATAAAAGGGGCCCACCCTCTTGCTAGAGCTGGCCATCACCCCATGGGGAGGGGGTGTTTGTGCCATTTTTTTCAAACTAGTGATTTTATGGAACAAAACCTAGTTTTCACTCCTCATTTCACATTCTAATTTTTTTTTTATGTGTTTCTCCTCTCCTTGCTCTCCTAACCATCACCCACACTCACCATATCATCATCATCTTCAATCAAATACTAGCTTGAAATTTAGGGCTTTTAGTATAATCGGATTCTAAGCGATCTCCTCTACACATCTATACCATTTGATTCTTGATTAGGGTATAAACCCTAACCCTAGATTTTTAATTTTTCATTACTTTTATATTTTTGATGTTTATTTTGATAGTATGATAGTTACATGTTATTGTTTTGATGATTGTATGCATAGAATTACTCATAAAGACATGTTTTCGGTTTGATAAAATTGGGACAGCAGCTATTTTGTGTACTTCTGATATTGTGACTGATATAAAAGTTAAAATAAAGTATCTAGATGAGTTCCTCTCATCAATACATTAATTTTAGACTCCGAATTCATGTCGTTTCGATTCCCGGAGCCCTAGATGTGATCAAAGTGGTATTTTGTTAAGATTGAAATGTGATTTTGGTATGAACCAGGTTTGGTCCGACTTTGTGACCATATTTGGTGACTTTAGGGTGTGTTAGTATGTTAGGATTAATGGTGGGACGAACTTTCATGTTCGGGTCATCTAAATCCGAGCCACGAATTACCCGTTTACGTCTAAAACACGATTTTGATTGAATTAAAGTTTCAAGTGATGTCTTGGCTGATCACCACGACTTGTGGGCTATTATTGGTGTGTTATTGAGTGTACCAAAGTGTTGGGTGATTTGATTAGGCAGAGATATATGTAAGGCTCGCCGAAAACCGACACGCGGGGCTCAAGATACGACCCGATGAACTTTTGATTTAAAACTTGTGATTAATTATTAAACTTATGATATAAATAATGAATTTCATTATCATTTAATTACTTATGATATAAAAAGTAATTATTATAATTTAAGACTTATGATATATATTTATTATATCATTTAATTATTACTTATGATTTAATTAACATTTTAATTAAACTTATGATTAATAATACTTTTATTATTAATAGAAAATACTTATGATAAGTATTAAAATTATATTATAAGATTATTATTATAAGACTTATAATAAAGATTAATTAATTATTTAATTATTATAAGGCTTAGTTATTATTTAATTATAATTTAATTATTAAATAGTTATGATTTAATAATTATAATTAGAAACTTATGATATGATTAATAATTCATTATTAATTAATAATACTTATGATATGATTTAAAATTTATTATTAATTAATAATATTTATATTATAACTAATATTTAATTAATTAATTAAATACTTATGTTTATTAATTATAGCATTTAAACTTATATTAACTTTAATAATTCATTTTAATTTAATTAAACTTATGTTATGACATAATTAGACATATTTAACTTTAATAAACATTATAACTTACATTATTATTATAACTTATACTTTTAAAATTAACGTTGACTATGTTTGACCAAGGTTGACTTTTGAGTTGACTTCCGATTGACTTTGACTTTCAGTTGACTTTTGTTGACTTTCTAAATAAGGAAACTTTCCTAACTTAAAACTTTCCAAAAATAAAAACTTTCCAAAAATGGAAACTTTCTAAAAATAGAAAGTGTGTGTCCGTACGCTGTTCCGATCAAACCGATGCATGTTGAGTATTGTTCTATGACTACTTGCAACATGTACAATAGCTATCATACTAAGACTTGACCTAAGTTAGTTATTTATATCGACCTTCTTTATTTATAGGTTGGCGTTGTGATCATTCCTGATCATTTTACTTCATTTGCTGTTCGCATATTTGTGTGGTTACTTCGTTTACTATTAAGGTGAGTTATAGTCCCATTTTCTATTTTATATCTTTTGGGATGAGAATACATGCAATTTATTTTATATTGTGGACACATGTGGAAGTTGGTTTAAATTATTCATTGTGAGTTGAACAAAAATATTCCCTAGTCTGGTAACTGTAATCACTGGTTTCTACTAGTGAACGCGAATCCTATGGATAGATCTATTGGGTTTGACAACCCCATTTCTAGCTAGTCGCGTTAGCAATTTATAATCAGAATGTTTAGTACTTCGTATTTAGTTGTAGATACACTTGTTCGGTGTATATTATTTATTGTGTTTGGCAAGGGTAAATAAATGGTTAAGTGGTTACCAGGTGGCTCATGAAAAATGGAATAATGTTTTATTATATGTTTTCTAGCATATAATTTTGTCGTCCAAAAAGGAGTTTTTATGTTTTCAAACATAAATTTTTATGGTTTTTATTAAATATTGTTTGCAATATTAAACCTATAATTCACTCAACATTTTTGTTGACAGTTACTCGCATGTTTTATTCTCAGGTTCATGATTGATTGCTTCCGCTGTGCTTAGAGAGTCTGCATATTTATGATGGCAGCTTTTGTTAAACAATAACTTGCATTCAATTTTGATACATTTAATAGTGGATGCTGTTGACTTTGTTTTGGTCAAATTTTGGTTAAGTAATATTGTGTGGTTTTTCTAAACTTACATATTTTGATAGGTTTCCTTTATAGAAAATCATTTTTAAATAAAGAATGCAAAGTTATTTATTAAATTCATATAGAGTTATGATCAAGTTGTGGGACCAAGATAACGATGGTCGTCAAGTGTACTTTGACGGGTCGTTAAAGGCATATAGGGAACAGTCACTTGGAATAAGAGGATCATGATCAAATTGATGAGAATGAAATGGAGAAGATGGACATCTTTTGGGCTAAGGACAATGTTATTCGTAAAGCTAAGAGGTACTTACAGAAGACCGGTGAGAACACTTTGGGTGTCAACAAGAACACCAAGTTTGGCTTCGATATGAATAAAGTGAGATGTCACGATTGTAATGAGTTGGGTTGTAACGACTCGTCCTAATCCATAAGAATGAATACAATAACATATGATTACATTGCGAGGTATTTGACCTCTATATGACACATTTTACAAACATTGCATTCGTTTTAAAAGACAAACTTTCATTACATCGAAAGTTGATAGGCATGCATACCATTTCATAATATCCAACTATAAATGATCTAATCCGTCATTTACTTAATCATAATCTTTACTGAACTCAACGACTTGAATGCAACGTCTTTTGAAATATGCCATGAATGACTCTAAGTAATATCTTTAAAATGAGCTAATGCACAACGGAAGATTTCTTTCAAACCTGAGAATAAACATGCTTTAAAGTGTCAACCAAAAAGTTGGTGAGTTATTTAGTTTATCATAATCGATCATTTCCATAATTTCAATAGACCATAAGATTTCATATTTCAATTTCTCATAAACATAATCTCATATCAGGCATTTCGCAAACTGCATAGAGATAAAAATCATTCATATGGTGAACACCTGGTAACCGACATTAAGAAGATGCATATAGAATATCCCCAAAACGAATCCTCTCGTCTGTATAACAGAATCCTCTCGTCTGTATAAAAATCGAAGTACTAAAGCATCCGTTCCTCGGATGGGGTTTGTTAGGCCCATAGACCTATCTTTAGGATTCACGTCAATTAGGGGTACTGTTCCCTAATTCTTAGGCTACCTAGCTAAAAGGGGCGATATTCGATTTCGATAATCCAACCATAGAATGTAGTTTCGATTACTTGTTTCTATTTCGTAAAACATTTATAAAAGCAGCGCATGTATTCTCAGTCCCAAAAATATATATTGCAAAAGCATTTAAAAAGGGAGCAAATGAAACTCACAATTCGATATTTCGTAGCAATAATGCATATGACGGCACTGAACAAGGGCAAGGTTGGCCTTGGATTCACGAACCTATATTAAGTATATATATATTTATATAATGGTCAATATCTGTCTAACAATTTAGGTCAAGTCATAGTGTATCACAATCCTAATGCTCGAGATTATCATGCAAATAGTCAACAAAAGTCAATTTGACACAAAATGACTTTCAAAATCTATACATGATTATTATATATTCGTTTTATATATATTTAAATATATCTATCAATTTTTATCATGGTAAATAATATAAATTATTTAAAAAAATTTATATTAAAATCTATATACGATAAAAAATATACTTTTATATAAAATTTATAAAGTTTTCATAATATCATAAAAATATTGTGAAATGTAATTATCTTGTGCGTGATAAAAATATCTTTGTATCACCTATTTATTTGATAATAATAATAATAAATAAAATAATATTAATTATTTTAATAATAATAATAATATAATAATAATAATAATAATATTTAGATTTAATAATAATAATAATAACCTTGATAATAAATAATAATCCTTTGTAGTAATACTAATGTTATAATAATAATAATATTTCTAATAAAAATATTATATTCATGTTAATGATAATAAAAATAATAATATTGTTGTTATTAATAATATTAACAAAAATGATAATGAAAATATAAGTTTTAAGATTTAAAGTATTATTTTTTTTTAACAAACATGATAATTTTAAAAATAACTATTTTTAATATTAACGATATCAATAATAATATTTTAAAATAATACTTCTATTCAAAATGATAATATTTAACAATAAAACTTATAACGATAATAATATTGATAATAATAATAATAATAATACTTATTAGATAATAATTATAACGACGATAATAACGACGATAGTAATAATAATCATTTTAACAATAAATATACTAAAATTAATTATAATTCAGTTGACTATATCTTTTAATCCATTCATCGAAATCACACGAGTTCTAAATGAAAAGTTCTTAATTTTTCACTAGCTTTCCAACGACATGCATATCATATACCTTATCTCAGTAGCATATGTATCAAATTTGTGATTTATTATAACTATCTAATGACAAAAATTACACATACAAGCATGCATAATCATATATACTCGAGCACTAGTCAGGGATACTCTATTAATATATAAAAGTTAAGTTATGAGTGCTCACGTATCAATATTGAGATTCAATATTGCAGGAAAGTATGTAGACGCAACGAAGATGACAAACACTATGTTTGACCTCACGAGCATACCACCGAACATTATCCATAACCTCCATAGCTATAACTCATAATTTCCTTAACCCTATCCCGCTCGAAAAACCCGTGTTGAAATAATTCGCTCATGATCTCGTCGTAGTATTTTATGTATAAATAATAATAATAATAATAATAATAATAATAATAATAATAATAATAATAATAATAATAATAATAATAATAATAATAATAATAATAATAAGATTAATAATAATAATAATAATATAAATAATGATAATAGTAATTAATATACGGAGTGTAGATTGAATATAGTTATGTGAAGTGTGTGTGTGTTATGAACTTTCTCAAAACAAAGGGAATTGAAATATATATATATATATATATATATATATATATATATATATATATATATATATATATACACTAAATATAATAATAAAAAAATTAAACGTGTAAAATCCTTTTGAGATAGCCACCATTCCACTATGATTCTCGTGACATCTCTTTTTCTTTTTTATAATAAATATAATAATATAATAATATAATAATATAAATATAAATATAATAATATAATATATATAAAGAAACGCGTGAATGATTGTTAGAACAAATCACCACTTTTATGGTCCATGACATCTTTTTAGTTTTATATTTAATCCCGTATTTTCATCAACTGGTATTTCGTGCTTGTACGAATAATTGACGGGTAAAAGTATAATAAAAAAATTTTCATCTTTTATAAAAATATGTTGTCTTAATCTTTATAAAACCATCATAAAAAGAGTTTGTCCGTCTCGTGTCCTCCATACCATTTAAAATACGTGAATTATTAAAAATATAATATAATATAATAATTTATTAATTTAATAAATTTAATATAGTAATATAACAATATAATATAATAATAAATTAAATTAAATTAAAAAACTTTAAAAAAAGTGGAACTAGACATCAAGTTGTTACCGACAATATTTTTATAATTTTATATATAAATATATATTTATTTAATATATAATATGTTTAATCTTTAGAATCAATTAAATATTATATTATATTCTCGTGCATAGTTGATTTGAAATTTTAGCACCGATGAATTGTATGTTGACGCTCGACTTACGTGCCGGTTCCGGTTTTTTCGAACGTCCTTTCGTATGCTTAGAAAACTTGTACTTTACGTTTAGTGACTCGTACCCTTATCAAAATATAGACTTAAATCATTAGTAAACTATATTACACGAAGTGTAACCTATGCATTTGAGTGTTTTGGTGATTTGCTTCTATAAATCATCATCTCGTTGTATATACATATTATCAAAACGTGTTATGACGAAGTTAAAATATATATATATATATATATATATATATATATATATATATATATATATATATATATATTTTTTTTTTTTTTTTCATTTCGAAATATAAATTTGAAATATTTATTTAACAATATAGTTTTTTTTTTCAAAACTAATGATATTCAAAACTTATATATTTTGAAATGGTTTAAATAATAAGAAATATTATTTCGTAACATTTGTATTTTAAAGTTTAAAATTGATCTAATTCATTTATATATAAACGTTCATAAAGATATTTTAATAATCAAATTATTTTATATTCAAAATCATTTTATTACAAAGGTTATAATAGTAGAAGTTGTTATGTCATAATACGTTCTTAATAATAAAAGTCTATTATATCGAAAAACGTTTTCGTTTAAGAAACACTATATATATACTTTTATAATATAAAACTTAAATTCTGCTAATTCTATATAAACAATTTACCTTTATAAATAACAGATTACAATAATTCAGTTTTTGAAATCGTTTACTTACATTTTAAAATAGGTCAGTCGATTAACATGAAATCCAGTTCTCCACTAACTTTTATCTAACCTTCGTCAATTGACATATTTGTTCTTACTTGTAAATCACTTTACTAATTATTCCGAATACCGTTAAAAAGAAAAGTGTCCTAAATCAAAGTGGACCTCTCAACAGAGATTCGTAATCATACAATGTATTTGATAAATCAATCATTTGATATTATCTTCTAATTCTACCGATAACCATATTGAAACAAATACGTTCATGTAAAGTATTATGCGTTTAATACTTTGTTAACGTTTTTAAGTTATAATATGTACCATACACACACACACACACACACATATATATATATATATATATATATATATATATATATATATATATATATATACACACACACACACACACACATATAATCATATTCATTTATATAATGGTTCGTGAATCGTCGAAATTTGGCCAAGGTTAAATGAATGTACAAACAAAGTTTAAAATTCTTGAGATTTAACTTAACAAACTTTGCTTATCGTGTCAGAATAATATAAAGATAAAGTTTAAATTTGGTCGAAAATTTCCGAGTCGTCACAGTAGCTACCCGTTAAAGTAATTTCGTCCCCAAAATTTGATCGAGGTTGCCATGGATAACAATAAGGATGTTTTCATGACTTATATGAATTGAAATTTAGAGTTTTATCAACAATGAATAATATGGATAAAATAATTTGTTTACGTGGAGAATACGAGTGAAGTCATCACAAAAGAGTGAAATGAGTAAATGCATATTTGATTTAACCTGTGACGTAGTCATAGTTGATTTTCGGTATACAAGGGATTCTAGAGGAAATCTTCGTAATAAGATTTGGTTCTTCGGTAATTAAGGAAATTAGGATCTTCTTTGGTTAAATGCGATAACCTGTCTCGATTGCTCTGTCTGGTATTTCACTATAAATCTACCCCTTCATTTCCTTTCAACTCACACTTTCTATTCTTTCTCCCTCAACTCATACTTTAAAGCATTCATCAATATGCTCCATCCCGTTCTGATCCAGGATATACTCCTAACTTTCATATCTGTCATTCTTCTTTTTCATCTACCACCGGAGGATTTTATTTACTTTTACTATTACCTTAAGGTTATAGTAATTTTAATTCTCCCATGCCTTTACGTTGCAATACGTATTGATATGCACGGTTTGTAATTTATGTGTTGTTGTCGAGTTTCATATTTTCTTTTATATTTAAAAGTTCCATACTTTTGTCTCCTCTTCCCGATTTCAAGTCAAGCGAATAATGGTCCAGAATTCGTAGATATGGATTTTGAAATGAACATAGTTAATGTTCTAAGAAGGAATTTGTAATGGCACGATCTTGATTCGTCAAATTACCATAATACCTCGGAAAAGACTGAATCGTCAAGAAAAATATTTTCTTGATCTGTTTAGAGGTTAAGTAGAATACAAGAGTCGTGTAACATGGCACATGATGACGTTATGATCTATGAATCATCACGTTCCATTTAGAAACTCAGCATGACTTACTGTAACATAATCACGTTGATCAAGTGTCATTATATTATACTAACTCATGCTTCAGTTCCCAATACTACTTCAAATATTCATATTTTATACTCGAAGGTTTCAGAATTTAGAAACTAAAACCGTTTCCTTTATGATGTGATACAGATAATGCGAGGGAATAAATGATTTCAGATACGAATAGTTATGAATATATCTTCAGAATTATCGAAGATATCTATAATGAAAGATTCGATGATGTTTTTAGAATTTTAAAATATCTGAAATCAAAGGATGATGCGGAAAATTTATCTGTGAAGGTTTAGAATAAGGAGTAAGGTGTTTGCTAACAATTTTAGCAGACACTGAATCATTTGGATTCTTTGAAGGCAGATTTAATCTTTGTGATTTATCCACAGCCTCCTTCATGGTTTGCTCAATCCGTTTTCCAGTTCCAAACCTTCTCTTTTTCTGAGCTTTGTCAACACACTATTCTTTATCATCAAACTTTTAACTGTTACAGTTGTCTATAGTTTCTGCTGCTTCATTCAGCTTTTCAAAAAATTCGGAGAACTAATTCGTAGATTCGGATGTTTTTCAGAAACTTCACATTCGTAGTATGTAAGTCTTAGAGATTGATGTTATATATATATATATATATATATATATATATATATATATATATATATATATATATATATATATATATATATATAATTGTTGATGTAGACATGCTGCGAGATTTTAAAATACTGATTGCTGATCCTCGATAATTGGTAGGGCAATTCCCGTTACAAGGTGCAGATGAGTATATGATAGGGTTTCAATGAATAAGTATAGTGATTTTTTTGGAGAGGCTAAAGTCAAAGGGTAATGAAGTTGCTGGTACATCTGCTGATAATGTGGTGGAATGTATAAGGTTCCTCGGTAATGATGACGTATATCTCAAGGTTATAATAAGATTAGTCTGACTGAAAAGTCAAAGTTGACTTGCTGGGGCTGTGACAAAACTGGCTAATTTGAAAAGGAATCGCAAAGTTATTTTTCCTAATAAATGCCAAAGGGTCTGACACAGATATGTGTTAAACTATGATATTGGTTTCGAGAGCTTTTCAGGTACATAACTGTGGGTAATATGTGGTTGGATCATCATCTCGATTGTTCATTATTTGGAGTGTCTTCAGAAATTTCGGAGGGTTTGAACACATATTGAAATCGTTAATATACATATGATGTTCTAGCACAGTTTTTGAAGTCAAAGTATAACTTCAAAAGATGTAGGAATCTAAGAGTGATGATACTGGTTATATTTCGAATTGAATTCTGCGATTTCAAAATCAGAATATGTAGTTGAATTTGAATGAGTATGGTTGTTTTGATTTTTATAAAAGAATGTATATTGTTGAGAAAATAATGAGTATAGTTGATGATTGCTGAATCAGATTTGAAGAATGTAACATATTAATTGCGAATTTATATATCTCTCGGGTATTACCTACCCGTTAAATTTTTTTTTCACAATTAATATTTTGTACAAAAGAATTTTATTACAGTCTTTATGAAAATATATATATAGATATATATATATATATTTCAGATGTAACACATATTTAATGAGTTAATATTAAATTAAACTCATTTGATTTACGGTTGAAACTAGAATTGAATAATCCCTAAACTTTAGAAATTACATAACTTTTACGGAGTATTTCTTCAATGTGATTGAAATTATGAATTAATACTTCGTTATTTGTTGATGCATGATGTGGGTATTTGTGGAATTCTTGTGAACTTCGCAAGTCACTAATGATGTAGTTTGAAAAGTTTCGAGTACATCGATGATGAAAGTATAAAATCAAACATATATTTGAGTAATACACTTGATTTATTATGAATTGGAATTTATTGAATTGAGACAGAGATTGTAGTCAACGATGGTTAAGTTGCGGACGAAGGACGTACATTATTGCATATTAGTATTATGAATTAACCGAGTAGTTAAGATTCACACACTATAGCTTAGTACGGAAAGATTTATTTTGATCTCAAAATTATATATATATATATATATATATATATATATATATATATATATATATATATATATATATATATATATATATATATATATATATAATATACATATAATTTCTTCAGAGGGAATGAGTTAATACTTCATAACCCGTTGATACAATATACGCGTTATTGATTCGTAATGATGTCCACAGTGATTCTTTAACTGACGGAGTTTGTGATGTTATAGGTGCTGCTGGTTCTGATGATGCTGACGGCACTGACTGTGCTGGTGATGCTAACGGTACTATTGATGCTATTGGTAAAACAAGTCTAGCTTGTAAATCACGCACCATTCTTGTCAGGATTTCTATTCTTCCTCCTATCATTTTTGTTCATTTATCTGATTTATGGTTAGGGCTAGAATGGATAATCTCTAAGACTTTGGAAGTTACCTAATCGCCGCGGGGTGTTTCTCCAATGAAGTTATGAATCAATACTTCATCGTTTGTTGTTGCTGGTATTCCTTGGTATCTATAGAGCGTATGACATTGGTGCTCGTGGGATATAGGTTGTGATGTTGAAGTGTGGGATGCGAATGTTACTGTTGGTAGTGGTGATGGTGCTGTTGGTGTTGCTGATGGTGGTACTGGTTATGCTGCTGGTGCTGCTGCTGGTGTTTGTAACCTTTGCACCATATTCTCCAAAGCCACTACCCGAGCGTGAAGTTCGTTGACTTCTTCTATTACACCGGGGTGATTGTTGGTTCGGACGAGCGGATAAATGAGATCTAGAATTTGGTATAGTATATAGTCGTAACGAGATACTCTGGAAATGAGAGAGAAAATGGTGTTTCAGACAGGTTCGCCGGTAAGTGCTTCAGGTTCTTCGCCAAGAGGGCAATGTTGTGGATGGAAAGGATCGCCTTCTTCTTGTCTCCAATGATTAAGAAGGCTACGAACCCATCCCCAATTCATCCAGAATAGATGATGGCTGATTGGTTGATCCATTCCAGTCACACTGCTTTCGGAGCTTGAGTGGGATTCCATTTTGGAATCCGAGGGACTCGAACTAATGTCGAATTCCATTACGTACGACTGAATAAAGGATTAATGAAATGATTTCTGGTTATCGGATGGTATTCTACTTACATAGAATATCTATATATATAGCACAAAAGATTTCGTAGATGATGGAGGGATTTACGGAATATGTCAGGCAAAGTTTTCAGTAACAGATACGCTAAGATATGAATTAGCAGATATGCTAAGATATTAATTTTGTCTATACACTATTCATGCAATCAATGCAACAAGATGTGTCTAAACTAAGAATGATAAGCAGTCAATTTCCGACAAAAATGATAAGCAAAACTTTTGACATGCAGACACGGTCGAAGTCTAGACTCACTACTGCATCTTAACGACTATCAGTTAGACACACTAATACAGATCTGTTTCGCTAAGACCACCACTCTGATACCACATGTAACGAACCGTCCTAATCCATAAGAACGAATATAATAACATATGATTACATTGCGAGGTATTTGACCTCTATATGACACATTTTACAAAAATTGCATTCGTTTTAAAAGACAAACTTTCATTACATCGAAAGTTGATAGACATGCATACCATTTCATAATATCCAACTATAAATGATCTAATCTATCATTTACTTAATCATAATCTTTACTGAACTCAACGACTTGAATGCAACGTCTTTTGAAATATGCCATGAATGACTCCAAGTAATATCTTTAAAATGAGCTAATGCACAATGGAAGATTTCTTTCAAACCTGAGAATAAACATGCTTTAAAGTGTCAACCAAAAGGTTGGTGAGTTCATTAGTTTATCATAATCGATCATTTCCATAATTTCAATAGACCACAAGATTTCATATTTCAATTTCTCATAAACATAATCTCATATCAGGCATTTCGCAAACTGCATAGAGATAAAAATCATTCATATGGTGAACACCTGGTAACCGACATTAACAAGATGCATATAGAATATCCCCAAAACGAATCCTCTCGTCTGTATAACAGAATCCTCTCGTCTGTATAAAAATCGAAGTACTAAAGCATCCGTACCTCGGATGGGGTTTGTTAGGCCCATAGATCTATCTTTAGGATTCATGTCAATTAGGGGTATTGTTCCCTAATTCTTAGGCTACCAAGCTAAAATGGGCGATATTCGATTTCGATAATCCAACCATAGAATGTAGTTTCAATTACTTGTGTCTATTTCGTAAAACATTTATAAAAGCATCGCATGTATTCTCAGTCCCAAAAATATATATTGCAAAAGCATTTAAAAAGGGAGCAAATGAAACTCACAATCTGATATTTCGCAGCAATAATGCATATGACTGCACTGAACAAGTGCAAGGTTGGCCTTGGATTCACGAACCTATATTAAGTATATATATATTTATATAATGGTCAATATTTTTCTAACAATTTAGGTCAAGTCATAGTGTATCACAATCCTAATGCTCGAGATTATCATGCAAATAGTCAACAAAAGTCAATTTGACACAAAATGACTTCCAAAATCTATACATGATTATTATATAGTTGTTTTATATATATTTAAATATATCTATAAATTTTTATTATGGTAAATAATACAAACTATTTATAAAAATTTATATTAAAATCTATATACGATAAAAAATATACTTTTATATAAAATTTATAAAGTTTTCATAATATCATAAAAATATTGTGAAATGTAATTATCTTGTGTGTGATAAAAATATCTTTGTATCACCTATTTATTTGATAATAATGATAATAACTAAAATAATATTAATTATTTTTAATAGTAATAATAATAATTTAATAATAATAATATTTAGATTAACTAATAATAATAATAACCTTGATAATAAATAATAATCCTTCGAAGTAATACTAATGTTATAATAATAATAATATTTCTGATAAAAGAATTATATTCATGTTAATGATAATAAAAATAATAATATTGTTGTTATTAATAAAATTAACAAAAATGATAATGAAAATATAAGTTTTAATATTTAAAGTATTATTTTTTTTAACAAACATGATAATTTTAAAAATAACTATTTTTAATATTAACGATATCAATAATAATATTTTAAAATAATACTTCTATTCAAAATGATAATTTTTAACAATAAAACTTATAACGATAATGATATTGATAATAATAATAATACTTATTAGATAATAATTATAATGACGATAATAACGACGATAGTAATAATAATCATTTTAACAATAAATATACTAAAATTAATAATAATTCAGTTGACTATATCTTTTAATCCGTTCATCGAAATCACACGAGTTCTAAATGAAAAGTTCTTAATTTTTCGCTAGCATTCCAACGACATGCATATCATATACCTTATCTCAGTAGCATATGTATCAAATTCGTGATTTATTATAACTATCTAATGACAAAAATTACACATACAAGCATGCATAATCATATATACTCGAGCACTAGTCAGGGATACTCTATTAATATATAAAAGTTAAGTTATGAGTGCTCACTTATCAATATTGAGATTCAATATTGCAGGAAAGTACGTAGACGCAACGAAGATGACAAACACTATGTTTGACCTCACGAGCATACCCCCGAACATTACCCATAACCTCCATAGCTATAACCCATAATTTCTTTAGTCCTATCCCGCTCGAAAAAGCCGTCTTGAAATAATTCGCTCATGTCCTAGTCGTAGTATTTTATGTATAAATAATAATAATACTACTAATAATAATAAGATTAATAATAATATAAATAATGATAATAGTAATTAATATACGGAGTGTAGATTGAATATAGTTATGTGAAGTGTGTGTGTGTGTGTGTGTGTGTTATGAACTTTCTCAAAATAAAGGGGAATTGAAATATATATATATATATATATATATATATATATATATATATATATATATATATATATATATATATATATATATATATATATATATATATATATATACTAAATATAATAATAAAAAAATTAAACGTGTAAAATCCTTTTAAGATAGCCACCATTATACTATGATTCTCGTGACATCTCTTTTTCTTTCTTTTTTATAATAAATATTATAATATAATAATATAAATATAAATATAATAATATAATATATATAAAGAAACGCGTGAATGATTGTTAGAACAAATCACCACTTTTGTGGTCCATGACATCTTTTTAGTTTTATATTTAATCCCGTGTTTTCATCAACTAGTATTTCGTGCTCGTACCAAAATTGACGGGTAAAAGTATAATAAAAAAAAATTTCATCTTTTATAAAAATATTTTGTCTTAATCTTTATAAAACCATCATAAAAAGAGTTTGTCCGTCTTGTGTCCTCCATACCATTTAAAATACGTGAAGTATTAAAAATATAATATAATATAATAATTTATTAATTTAATAATTTTAATATAGTAATATAATAATATAATATAATAATAAATTAAATTAAATTAAAAAACTTAAAAAAAACGTGGAACTAGACATCAAGTTGTTACCGACACTATTTTTATGATTTTATATATAAATATATATTTATTTAATATATAATATATTTAATCTTTAGAATTAATTAAATATTATATTATATTCTCGTGCATAGTTGATTTGAAATTTTAGCACCGATGAATTGTACGTTGACACTCGACTTACGTGCCGGTTCTGTTTTTTCGAACGTCCTTTCGTACGCTTAGAAAACTTGTACTTTACGTTTAGTGACTCGTACCCTTATCAAAATATAGACTTAAATCATTAGTAAACTATATTACACGAAGTGTAACCTATGCATTTGAGTGTTTTGGTCATTTGCTTCTATAAATCATCGTCTCATTGTATATACATATTATCGAAACGTGTTATGACGAAGTTAATATATATATATATATATATATATATATATATATATATATATATATATATATATATATATATATATATATATATATATATATATATATATTTATTTATTTTTTTTCATTTCGAAATATAAATTTGAAATATTTATTTAACAATATAGTTTTTTTTTTTCAAAACTAATGATATTCAAAACTTATATATTTTGAAATGGTTTAAATAATAAGAAATATTATTTCGTAACATTTGTATTTTAAAGTTTAAAATTGATATAATTCATTTATATATAAACGTTCATAAAGTCATTTTAATAATCAAATTATTTTATATTCAAAATCATTTTATTACAAAGGTTATAATAATAGAAGTTGTTATGTCATAATACGTTCTTAATAATAAAAGTCTATTATATCGAAAAACGTTTTCGTTTAAGAAACACTATATATATACCTTTATAATATAAAACTTAAATTCTGCTAATTCTATATAATCAATTTACCTTTATAAATAACAGATTACAATAATTCAGTTTTTGAAATCGTTTACTTACATTTGAAAATAGGTCAGTCGATTAACATGAAATCCAGTTCTCCACTAACTTTTGTCTAACCTTCGTCAATTGACACATTTGTTCTTACTTGTAAATCACTTTACTAATTATTCCAAATACCGTTAAAAAGAAAAGTTTCCTAAATCAAAGTGGACCTCTCAACAGAGATTCGTAATCATACAATGTATCTGATAAATCAATCATTTGATATTATCTTCTAATTCTACCGATAACCATATTGAAACAAATATGTTTATGTAAAGTATTATGCGTTTAATACTTTGTTAACGTTTTTAAGTTATAATATGTACACATATATATATACACATATAATCATATTCATTTATATAATGGTTCGTGAATCGTTGGAATTTGGTCAAGGTTAAATGATTGTACAAACAAAGTTTAAAATTCTTGAGATTTAACTTAACAAACTTTGCTTATCGTGTAGGAATAATATAAAGATAAAGTTTAAATTTGGTCGGAAATTTTCGGGTCTTCACATGGGTAATTTCAAGAGAAACTGTAGTAAGCAAAAGCAGTCAGGTTTTCACAGTCCATTTCCCAACCAAAATTGTGAACCTAAGAGTAAGATCAACATACCTATTGCAGACGAGCCATCGAAAGCCTTGGCTGCAACGTATGAGGATGAAGTGTACGACTGGTTAGTCAATGTGAATGATGCTTATGGTCATCATGCTAATGTTGTGAGAGTTCAGATGATAGAGGAAGAATTTGAGAAAGAGAAGGCTGGGGGGGAGAGAGAGAGAGAGAGAGAGAGAGAGAGAGAGAGAGAGAGAGAGTATGAGGTGCATTGGTCGAGACAAGTTCTGCAAGTGCTATGGGTGCCAAATCAAGCATCGATTTGAGCAAGCATGATACTGGAAAATTTTTTGTGTAGGTTATTGGGAACAAGAGGGTCACTGAGAAGTTTAAGTGGGCTAAGCACAATGATGGTGATGTGTGGATGGATAGTGATTTGTCATCCTCTGATGATGAATCCTGGAAGTCTTGTGAGAATGGAGGTCAGTCATTTAGAAGCAATTCTGGTAATGATAAGGTTAGGGATGATAATGTTGCTGATACGATAAATGTGGAAAAGATGGTGAAATGTCCCGTTCATATTGATTATAAACGTTCCATATTAATTGATTTCGTCGCGAGGTTTTGACCTCTATATGAGACGTTTTTCAAAGACTGCATTCATTTTTAAAACAACCATAACCTTTATTTTATCTATAAAGGTTTAAAAAGCATTACGTAGATTATCAAATAATGATAATCTAAAACATACCGTTTACACACGACCATTACATAATGGTTTACAATAAGAATATATTACATCAAAAATAAGTTTCTTGAATGCAGTTTTTACATAATATCATACAAGCATGGACTCCAAATCTTGTCCTTATTTTAGTATGCAACAGCGAAAGCTCTTAATAATCACCTGAGAATAAACATGCTTAAAACGTCAACAAAAATGTTGGTGAGTTATAGGTTTAACCTATATATTATCAAATCATAATAATAGACCACAAGATTTCATATCTCAATACATCCCATACATAGAGATAAAAATCATTCATACGGTGAACACCTGATAACCGACATTAACAAGATGCATATAGAATATCCCCATCATTAGGGGACACCCATCGGACATGATAATTTTGAAGTACTAAAGCATTCCAAATTCCAGAATGGGGCTTGTTGGGCCCGATAGATCTATCTTTAGGATTCGCGTCAATTTGGGGGTTTGTTCCCAAATTCTTAGGCTACCAAGCTAAAAAGGGGCATATTCGGCTTCGATCATTCACCCATATAATGTAGTTTCATTTACTTGTGTCTATTTCATAAAACATTTATAAAATTGCATGTATTCTCATCCCAAAATATTAGATTTTAAAAGTAGGACTATAACTCACTTTCACAGATTTTTACTTCGTCGGGAAGTAAGACTTGGCCACTGGTCGATTCATGAACCTATAACAAATATGTACATATATATCAAAGTATATTCAAAATATATTTACAACATTTTTAATACGTTTTACTGTTTTAAGTTTATTAAGTCAGCTGTCCTCGTTAGTAACCTACAACTAGTTGTCCATAGTTAGATGTACAGAAATAAATCGATATATATTATCTTGAATCAATCCATGACCCAGTGTATACACATCTCAGGCTAGATCACAACTCAAAGTATATATATTTTTGGAATCAACCTCAACCCTGTATAGCTAACTCCAACATTACTGCATATAGAGTGTCTATGGTTGTTCCAAATAATATATATACATGGGTCGATATGATATGTCAAAACATTTGCATACGTGTCTATGGTATCCCAAGATTACATAATATATTAGAATAAATGTAATACAATATGAGTTAGCTAGGATATGATTAATATATATTTGTTACCAATTTTCACGTAGCTACAACAACAAAAATTATCCAATCTTGTTTTACCCATAACTTCTTCGTTTTAAATCCGTTTTGAGTGAATCAAATTGCTATGGTTTCATATTAAACACCATTTTATGAATTTAAACAGAAAAAGTATAAGTTTATAGGTGGAAATACAGGTTACAAGTTGTTTTTGTAAAGGTAGTCATTTCAGTCGAAAGAACGACGTCTAGATGACCATTTTCGAAAACATACTTCCACTTTAAGTTTAACCATGATTTTTGGATATAGTTTCATGTTCATAAGAAAAATCATTTTCCCAGAAGAACAACTTTTAAATCAAAGTTTAACATAGTTTTTAATTAACTAACCCAAAACAGCCCGCGGTGTTACTACGACGGCGTATATCCGATTTTACGGTGTTTTTCGTGTTTTCAGGTTTTAAATCATTAAGTTAGTATATCATATAGATATAGAACATGTGTCTAGTTAATTTTAAAAATCAAGTTAGAAGGATTAACTTTTGTTTGCGAACAAGTTTAGAATTAACTAAACTATGTTCTAG
Organism: Rutidosis leptorrhynchoides; assembly: GCF_046630445.1. Lineage (NCBI taxonomy): Eukaryota > Viridiplantae > Streptophyta > Magnoliopsida > Asterales > Asteraceae > Rutidosis > Rutidosis leptorrhynchoides. The sequence goes on from NC_092333.1 coordinate 404,574,137, forward strand.
TGATTACAAGTTTAAACCTTCGAATAAGGTAGTTATATATATATGAATCGAATAATGTTATTAACATCATTACTACCTCAGGTTTTGTGGATAAACCTACTGGAAATGAGAAAAATAGATCTAGCTTCAAAGGATCCTTGGATGGCTTGAAAGTTCTTAAAGCAGAATCATGACACGAAAACAAGTTCAAGTAAGATTTCCACTCGAAATAAGATTGTTATAGTTATAGAAATTTAATCAAAGTTTGAATATGAGTATTACCTTGTATTAGAAAGATATCTTACTATAAATAAGAAAGATTTCTTGAGGTTGGATGATCACTTTACAAGATTGGAAGTAAGCTAGCAAACTTGGAAGTATTCTTGATTTTATGAAACTAGAACTTATAGAATTTATGAAGAACACTTAGAACTTGAGAGAGATCAATTAGATGAAGAAAATTGAAGAATGAAAGTGTTTTTAGGTGTTTTTGGTCGTTGGTATATGGATTAGATATAAAGGATGTGTAATTTTGTTTACATGTAAATAAGTCATGAATGATTACTAATATTTTTGTAATTTTATGAGATATTTTATGCGAGTTGCCAAATGATGGTTCCCAAATGTGTTAGGTGACTCACATGGGCTGCTAAGAGCTGATCATTGGAGTATATATACCAATAGTACATACATCTAAAAGCTGTGTATTGTACGAGTATGAATACGGGTGCATACGAGTAGAATTGTTGATGAAACTGAACGAGGATGTAATTGTAAGAATTTTTGTTAAGTAGAAGTATTTTGATAAGTGTCTTGAAGTCTTTCAAAAGTGTATGAATACATATTAAAACACTACATGTATATACATTTTAACTGAGTCGTTAAGTCATCGTTAGTCGTTACATGTAAATGTTGTTTTGAAACCTTTAGTTTAACGATCTTGTTAAATGTTGTTAACCCATTGTTTATTATATCAAATGAGATGTTAAATTATTACATTATCATGATAACATGATGTATTAATATATCTTAATATGATATATATATATATATATATATATATATATATATATATATATATATATATATATATATATATATATATATATTAAATGTCGTTACAATGATAATCGTTACATATATGTCTCGTTTCGAAAACATTAAGTTAGTAGTCTTGTTTTTACATATGTAGTTCATTTTTAACATACTTAATGATATGTTTACTTATCATAATAGTATGTTAAATATATATATATATATATATATATATATATATATATATATATATATATATATATATATATATATATATATATATATATATATATATATATATATATATATATATCCATATATATGACATCATATAGTTTTTACAAGTTTTAACGTTCATGAATCACCGGTCAACTTGGGTGGTCAATTGTCTATATAAAACCTATTTCAATTAATCAAGTCTTAACAAGTTTGATTGCTTAGCATGTTGGAAACACTTAATCATATAAATATCAATTTCATTTAATATATATAAACATGGAAAATTTCGGGTCACTACAGTTGGGTAGCGTAGATATTGGGTTAGATAGCTCGAGTTCGAATCTGAATCTGAGTCCGAGTCAAAATTTGGTTCTGCTAATGAAAAAGTCACGCGTCTCTATACTTTCATGGCAGAATCTTCTAACAAATTAAATGTACAATCTGAAACTAATGTTGTTTCTAAAAATTGTGCTAGGTTAGGATTGAAACTTAAAGAACTTAGAGAACCTGTTACTGTCTGTCCTAAATGCGCTAAATTAGAAGAACAAGTTAAGAAGTTGACTGAGATTTGCCTAAACTGTACTGGCTTAGAACAAGAAAATGAATTACTTAGGAAAGGTAATGAGACACTTAAGAGATAGTATAAGGACAACATGTTCTATAGAAGTAGAGAGAAAGAGTTTAGGGAAATCATTAAAACTCTAGAGAACCAGGTGACAGAAATCTAATGTAATGCTTAATACTCAGACTATAATGAAGTATATTGCTGAGATAGATGCCCTTAAGAGAGAAAAATAATCTTTAAAGATTAATTTTGAAACCGAAAGAGACAAGGCATATGTCTTTAAGAGCTATGCGTTTGTGTTAGAGTATTGTCAGACGGTAGGAGGAAAGGAAGCTAGTGTAGACTATAAGTAGTGTCCTCCACCATTTGAACATGACTATAGTTTCTCACCACCTGAGAAGCAGTTTGGAGAGGACTATGTTCCGATTCAACCCATTGTGACTGAACAAGATAAGGACAAAGGGGTAGATAGTTCTGAAACTCCTAAGAGAAGTGTAGAAAAGACCGATAAGGTAGAAAACTCAAAGGAGGATAGTACTGGAAAACCAAATACCCAGACAATGACTATTTTTAAAAACCCTGCTAATCAGAGACCAATCAGAATTAGGAACCGATCCCCAATTAAGTTTGTTCAAAGTTTTAGTTTTGAAGAGGAGGATTTTTTGAGACCTGCATGTAATTCACCACCCAAGTATGTTCCTCCACCTAAAAGGTCTTCAATTATAACTCCTGAAAGATCGCCAGTGAAAAGTAGGACCCCACCCGGACCTCAAAGACCCAGATTCCCAAATGGACATAACCTAGGTTTGATTCTTACTATAGGGGAGATAATTGGAAACCCGATCATGTTTTCATTGTGGGTTGGGAGGTCACAGGGCTTTTAATTGTCCTAAAATTTTATTGCTACAAGGAGGAGAATTGAGCTGAGTTCACCCAAGCAGTTTCATAACTACATATCAGCTTCTCCTCTAAAGAATCATATGTCTTGTCACAACTCTAGCTTTTCCAACTTAAGTTGTCTAGTTTGACTTCTTTAAATTACAATTTCTGACTTGACGAGTAAATTTGATGATCTATGGCTTGGTATGTTTTTAGGGTTTGTATAACTCTAAGGATACATTTTAGGTTTTACTTGTCTGAGTGTTGCCTCACACATCTTGCACAATGTCCTGAAACCCTAGCTTATCACCATAAACCCTAGACTTGTAATCTATACCTTTATATATATAATAACTTAATAAATAAACTTATTAACTAAGTACTTGGATTAAAAACTTATAACTAATTCACTTGAACATTAGATCATAAGTTAAGACATTTCTACTCTCACACCTAGACTTGATCAACTTCTACCTACTCATTACTTCCATTTAACCAACCTTAACATATCTTGATTAAAACTTAATATAAGCTTACTTTCTAAAACCTTAAACATAAAATTTAACACCTTAGATTATACCTTAGTTAAACTATACAAGTACATGTACATTTAAATACCAAAGATCAACAAGATATCTCCCATCATCATCATCCAAAATCGCCACCTTCATCATGCATACCATCACCTTACCATGCAAAAAATCTAAGATATTTATACATCTTCTATGCAAAAACATCATGATTAAGTTTGCGTGATCATTAATGGCAAGATTAGTGATTCATCTTCCTCTTCTCCCTCCCTTTGCCACGTCCACCCTCACTCTCTCTATATAAACCATGTCTTGATCTTTCTTCACTTCTTAGTCACATATCCACACACACACACACTTCCATTTCCAGATCTAAATTCATCATCTCCTTGAACCTAGAAGAACACTTCTCTTCAAGGTATAACAACCTACTCTAATTCTATCATCTTTTCTAGTCATCTTCAAGAGAAATTAAGGTGTAAAAGCTTGATCTAGAGTGTTTAATCACTCAATGATGATTACATGGCTAGCCTTGATCTTGATATTAGATCAGTAACCTTAAGTTTCCTACATGTCCAATGACTTAAAATGAACCTAAACTGAGAACTAAAATGGTTAAAACACATAAAACAGTTTTATCTTGAAGCTGTCCAAAATTTCTACTTGAAGTTCATGACTTAAAAACCAACTTACGCTTGGTCCCAGGAACTCATCTTTTAGTATGATGTTCATATATATGTCTAGGACTTCAAGTAAATTTTTCATGAATTATTTCAAAGAAAAATTCATTTTTTATTTTTATTTTATGACTCAAGATCCAGATTTGAAGCAATCTGACCAAGAGTCAAAAGATCATGCAAAAATCAAAGTATAAGATATATCTTGAAATATAGGCTTTTGATTTGAAACTAGACATAATATTGAAGACATGGATGGTTGAAACACCAAAAACCATTGAGTAATCATTGAGAAATAGTCCCAACAAGTTGACACAAGATTTTGTTGTAGTCAGATTTTGGTCTAAAACATCATCTTTAAAAACTAGTTTAATGAAGGCCTGGAGGTGATTTCTTTTGAAAACAAGTACTTTTATATGTTCTAAAATCTCTATAAAAATCTTGAATCAAAAAAATGTATTTTGCTATTTTTAAACTTGCATGGGAACTGATAGTGCAAACCTGAGCAGTTTTGCACACTTGTAAAAGGGTGAACTTTTGACCAACTTTTATTTCAATTCTAGAAGCTAACCTTACATGGTTGGAAACTAGACTCAATAAGCTTTCCAGGGGTGGTAATCTCACCTTAATTGGATGTCTAGATTGATAGAAATACTAGGTTAAAGTGATGGGTAAACTAGTCAAAACAGTCAACATTTAAACTATGAAATATATAACCTTTCAAAAACCAAAAATCGAAATGGTCATGTAAGATTACTTAAGAATTGATCTTAGACCTAACCTTAAAACTATATTAGATAGTATGACCTCTGACCTTTTAATATTCATTAGGTCTCAAGCCCGGAACACAGCACACAATCTAACCGACTACCGTGTACGCTTTGCACCGCATCAATTGTAAGTTTGTAGTCCTATTTTTAATCATTCTTTTATACATTTTGGATGAGACAATACTTGTTTACTGTTTTTACATATTGGACTCGAGTACTTATAACTATATTCTATGTTTGAGTAACAAAAAACAATTTTAGAAAGCCCAATTTTGATATCCTTAATTACCGGTTTGGTGAACGCGAATAATATGAATAGATCTATTTGAGGTTGACTCCTCACATCAGGATAGGCCTTCTAGGCTATCGGATGCATAACCTTTGACTATATGCACTTAGACCTTAAGTGACGCTTGTTTTCGGGTACTATTACGTTAACGTTCGATATCGAAAGCTCATAAACTAGAATAGCTTTTCAACTATTTTGAACTAAAATATTGAGGTCCATTAACTTTTATAACTAAACCTATGAACTCAACAATATTTATATTGACATTTTTAAGTATTTTTCTCAGGTACTTAGCTATTGGAGCATTTCAGGTAGGGCATCGTGGAGTCTAAAATCCTTTTTTGTTTAAATCTAGTATTGATAGGCTAGATTATGATGTATTTGTATTTGTACTATGGATGTTTTGTACTTTTGCAACCACGATGTACCAAAACTAAAAAATAGAGACCGTGATGTAATAAAATTTATGTTTCCGTTGTTGACGTTAACTATAACCTGGGACACTATGTTAAAGTTCACACCACATCTTGGGAAATCGAGACGGGGGTCGTGACAGACAGGAGGAGATCGAGTTGTTGAAGTACTGTGTGGATGATTTATCGGCAAGGAATCGTGACCTTGCGACACAAGTGGCAAGTTTGGAAGTTCGGTTGAACGAAGTGATTTCGGTGGTTAACACCATTGCGCCACCTTAGATATACCGTTAGTGACTAAGAGTGTTGATTTTCTAGCTTACACTCTTAAGATGTTCTTATATAGTGGATATTATAGGAGAAGTAATTAATGTATTAATTGCTTATATGAATGGAACTAACGGGTAGGTTAGATACCTAAATTTTGTAATATTAAATGGCTGATCTTAATTGATGACTTTTATATTATAATTGCTTAGTTCATTTTCATAGTATGAACAAGTATGCATATATTACTTATAATATCTCAAATATTTGAATTGTCTTTCTTTTGTTAGAAAATGCCTCCGAAAAGAAATCCAAACACGGGAATGAGTGCCGCTCAGATTGAGGAGATGGTAGCTCAAAGAGTAGCTGAAGCGATTGCTAATGCTAAAGCAGGACGCGAAGCAAATACCGCGAACGAAAGAAGACCAGAAGTGGCAAATGTTCAGCAGCGATGCAATTACAAGGCATATATGGGTTGCAAGCCCCAGAGTTTTTCAGGAAGGGAAGGACCCGTAGGGTTAATGAGATGGCTTGAAAAATTAGAATCTCTATTTAAAATTAGTGAGTGCACAGATAATGATCGAGTGAAGTTCTCATCATGTACTCTTTTAGATGGAGCCTTAACCTGGTGAAATTCTTTTACTAAGTATGTGGGTATTGATGTTACATATAATACGCCATGGGAAGAATTCAAGAAGCAAATGATTGATGAATATTGCTCGAGGAACTAGATTCAAAGGCTAGAAACCGAGTTGTGGAACTTAAAGTTGGAAGGAACTGATATGGAAAGATATACTAATCATTCCTTGAGTTAGCTTTAATGTACCCAACCATGGTCACTCCTGAATATAAGAGAATTGAAAGATATATTTGGGGTTTATCGGAAGACATTCAAGGAAATGTTTTGTCATCAAAAACAGAAACGATCCAGAGTGATATTCGTATGGCGCATGATTTGATGACATCAACCAATCAATGTTAATGTGGATGTGAAGATTATAACTGAGAAGCGTAAGTAGAATGGGAACCAGGAAGGTAATTCCAAGAAGCAAGGAACTGCCAAGGTTGAGAGTTCGAATAGTAGATATAGAGGAAAGGAACCCTACTGCAGCAGGTGCATGAAACATCATTTTGTTGTTTGTACTGTAGTTTGTGATCGATGCAAGAAGCAAGGACATCTCGCAAAGGATGGTAGAGTTCGTTTATCAGGGAATGATAAAAATGATAAGAATAATCAGAATGTTTGTTTTGGATGTGGACAAGCGGGGCATTTTCAAGAAAGAATGTCCTAAGGCAAAGAAAGGTGAAACGACGAAGGGCCGAGCTTTTCAGATCTCAACGAAAGAAGCTCGTGAGGACCCATAATTAGTCATGGGTACGTTCCTCGTCGATAATCATTTAGCATCTATTTTATTCGATACCGGAGCAGATAAAAGTTTTATAGCTAAGAATTTTAGTGTTGCGATTAATAGGCCATTAAGTGCCTTAAACACTAGATATGCTGTAGAATTGGCAAATGGTAAGTTGATGAAAGTATATAAGATTATGTGAGGTTGTGTCTTAAATTTTTCAAACAATCTGTTTGAAGTTGTTTTAATGCCGGTAGAGTTAGGAAGTTTCGATTTTGTTATTGGTATGGACTGGTTATCTAAGAATCGTGTGGACATTAATTGAGCAAAAAAGTCTATTCGTATACCTCTTGAGAGTGGTGAGGAATTAGTAATCCAAGGAGACAGGAGCAAGGTGAACCATAATATTATTTCTTGAATGAGATCTCGATGATATCTAAAGAAGGGATATCCTTCCATTCTCGTGCACGGGAACGAACTCAAAACCAAAGAGATTAGATTGGAGAATGTTCCAGTTGTTCGAGAATTTCCTCATGTAATTCCAGAAGATTTGCCAGGTCTAGCTCCGCGTAGACAAGTTGAATTCCAGATTGATTTAATTCCAGGAGCCGCGCCAGTTGCTAAATCGCCTTATTGGTTAGCTCCTTCAGAACTACAAGAATTATCAAATCAACTTCAAGAATTATTAGATATGGGATTTATTCAACCTAGTGGGGTGCTCCAATTTTGTTTGTCAAGAAGGAGGACGGAACTTTCAGATTATGTATTGACTATCGAGAGCTGAATAAGCTTACAATCAAGAACCGTTACCCGCTACCAAGGATAGACGATCTATTTGACCAACTGCAAGGATCAAGTATATATTCCAAAATTGACCTCAAATCAGGGTACCATCAGTTGAGAGTCAAAGAGGACGATGTACCTAAGATAGCGTTTAAAACACGCTATGGCCATTATGAATTTTTGGTGATGTCGTTTGGTTTAACCAACACCCCTGCAGTATTTATGGATCTAATGAACAGAGTATGCAAGCCATATCTAGATAAATTTATGATAGTGTTTATCGATGATATTTTGATCTACTCTAAGGATAAGGATGAGCACGAGCAACATTTGAGATTAGTTTTGTAACTTTTAGAAAGAGAGCAGTTATATGCTAAATTTTTGAAGTGTGGTTTTTGGCTCAATTCAGTCCAATTTTTGGGTCATGTGGTTAATAGAGAAGGTATCTGATAGTTAAAGCTAAGGGGTATAAAATACTATTAAATTTTAGCCGGAAATGCTATTAAATACGATACAATTTTATACAAGATATTTATTTATTTATTGAATGGATATACTTAAACCTTGCTACAACACTTATAGGCAGTGTACCTAATCGTACAGTAGTGTAGTTTTTAGTAAGTCCGGTTCGTTCCACAGGGAATCTTTTAATCAAATCTTAACGCTATATTAGTTTAATTTATAAAAATACGAATATATATATATAAGTAATATTATTATTTTAAAGGGGGGTTTTTACCGTTTAATGACCGGTTTGTCGATTTTAAAACTTTAGTCTCAGTTAAAACCAAATGTAAAATATTAAATAAATAAAATACTTAATTTAAAGCGTAAAGTAAATAACGATAATGAAATTGCGATAAATAAAAGTGCGATAAAATAAACTTGCAATAATTAAAAAGTACGATAATTAAAAGTGCAATTAAATACAATAACAATAAATAAAAGTGCTATAATTAGAAGTGCAATTAAATATAAAATAATGGAAATTAAATATGAAATAAAAGAATTATGCTTATTTAAACTTCCATAATCATGATGTTTGACGTGTTGATTTTAGTTTTATGCCCATGGGTTAATTGTCCTTTATCCTGGATTATTTAATATGTCCGTCTGGTTTAATTGTCCTTTATCCTAGATTATTTAATATGTCCGTCTGGTTTTTGTCCATAACAGTCCATCAGTCATAAATATAAAGTGCGAGTGTCCTCGTCAAATTATCCTTATACCCGAAGTTAAATATTTCAACTAATTGGGGACTTAAACTGTAACAAGGTTTTATTACTTTGTTTAATAATTACACCAGGATGTCGACTGAGTGTAACCCAAGGTTTTAATACTTTGTTATCAATTATGCCAAGTGTCCTTGTACATAATTTCACCCCTGTTTTAATAATTCTAGTGACTATTAATCCATTCCTGTGTCCGGTTAAATGAACGATTATTCGTACATATAAATACCCTGCCCATCGTATCCGATCGAGTGTATATGGTTATTTATAGGGACGTTCAATTGTAAATCTTTATATTAAAATTAACAAACTATCATTTAGTTAAACAAATATAAAGCCCATTAATAGCCCATAGTCTAATTTCCACAAGTGTCGTTCTTTTGTCCAAACCCCAATTATGGTACAAAGCCCAATTACCCAATTTTAATATTTTTAGCCCAACATCATGATTACTTCGGATTAAATAAGCATAATAATAACTTAGCTACGAGACATTAATGTAAAAAGGTTGAACATAACTTACAATGATTAATAATAGCGTAGCGTTACACGGACAGAATTTCAACTTACACCCTTACAACATTCGCTAACATACCCTTATTATTAGAATTAAAATTTAAATTAAAATTAAAATATAAATATAAATATATACTACGTATGAATGAGGAGAAGAAAAAGATGTGTTTTGTGTTACACCAAAGCTCGATTTTTATAGGCATGTGGGCTGGAACTGTGCACCATGCGATCGCATAGATTTATGCCTTCCAGGCCATGCGATCGCATGGCCAGCTGGGGAGAGCCACATTTGGTTGTTTTCTTCTGCCGACGTTTATTTAAATATAATATAATATATATTAATTTTAAGAACTAATTATATATTATATTATATTCATATGCATAGTTGACTTGTAATTTTTAGTCCGTTGCGTCGAGCGTTGAGAGTTGACTCTGGTCCCGGTTTTGGATTTTCGAACGTCCTTGCGTACAATTTAATATCTTGTACTTTGCGTTTTGAATCTTGTACTCTTGTAATTTTGAGACGTTTCTTATCAATAATTGGAACCTCATTGATTGTATTTTGTACTTTTGAGCTTTTTGGTCGTTTGCGTCTTCAATTCGTCGAATCTGTCTTTTGTCTTCACCTTTTATTATTTAAACGAATATCACTTGTAAATAGAACAGTTGCAACTAAAAGCTTGTCTTTCTTGAGGAATAATGCTATGAAATATATGTTCGTTTTTAGCATTATCAAATATTCCCACACTTGAGCGTTGCTTGTCCTCAAGCAATATAGTCTTGAAATACTATAATCACTTCTTTATTCTTCACACTTTGTACATCAGTGATTTCTTTACGGCGGTATAAACAATGGTAGTAACGATGTGGTTTACAGTCTCACATGACTTATGAAAATTTAGATCCTTTAGGAAATTGGATCTTTATGAAAACATTTGATTTTTTTTTTTTTGAAAATTAAATCTAGCTTTTACCCTAGATAAGTTTTCCGGAATAACCCTTCACCGGTGTTTGCAAAATATTTTTGTGGGTTTGATGGGTTTCAGATTTGAAAATTTTAGCTCAAAACTTGCGGTTTTGTGTCACCCACTTGCTAACCTTGTATTGAGAAAGCAACACGTCCAGTTTACTTGCTCCGTATATTACCTTTTGATAAACTACCGTCCGGTTGTAAAGGAAAGCGTTGAACAAGCAACTGTTAAGGCAATGTCCCCTGACATGCTTTTAATTATGGTCTATAACGTGTCGGACGCAATTACTATCCTTGGTAGGAGCAATAGTAAAGCTCACCCTTTTAATTTGTCGGTCTGGCACAAGGTCCTGTCTTCGACCATGCTATGAAACCACCGTTCTTACGGTTGACAACCGATTGGTTCAGGTGACCTAATGAATTCCAGGTGAATTCCTAGGATTTTACATTCAATGGTATTGAACGCATTGAAAATGGGTTTTCAGAAAACAAATCGGTTTGTAATTTGATCAAAATATTTTCTCGTTCAAGCTCGAGTTTAGATATCATTGAATTCCATGAGTTTGAATTCTCAATCTTTAAGGTCAATCTCTAGGATTGAGTAATATCAGTCTTAAAAGCTGATTTTTGATCTTTAAAGGAGATTATCCTTTCTGGGGATCTGATTTATTAGTCTTATCAAACTAATTTGCACGGTGCCCCCCATTGTACGAGATAAATCCTTCTCATGGTTAGGATAAATCTGACCACTTGGCGACCCTGTTTGATGCTGAGGTCCGTGGATTTCCTGCTGATTTTAGAGATGACTTTTCTAGATTTTTCATCAACCTACAGCTGGTCTGGACGATAACTTCATGACCTAAATCAAGAAGCGCGTGTCTTTTTCGGAAGACTTTACTTCCTTTTAATGATGGAATTGATTCATCGTGTAGATCCATCTTTTCTTTTCTTTCATCGGGTAAAACAGTTAATTATTGTCCAAAACAAAAGTATTTTCAATTATTTGTACAAAAATATGTGATATATATTTTGAATAACTCGGTGAAAATTTCCCACACTTGGCTTTTATTTTCATTTTTATTGTCCTCTATTCCATTTTAAATGAATTCTAACATTTTGGTTTGTTTCTCAATTTATGTCCTTTCCGAGGTAACAATAATTTCGGTGTTAACACCTAGTTTTATCGTTCATAAATATGTATAAACATGATTTTGAGTTCATTTATTTGAAAATTTTGAAAAATTTTACTAGAATTGGGTAGTCAATATATAAGACTAGGGATGTTGTTTATTATCAGAGAGCACTAGATTCTAATACAACTACTACTTTACTAGTATTTCTAATGGTAACCAAGTGTATAAAGTAAAAATTTTAAAATCCAAAAGAATTTAACCTCTTCCCACACTTAAGATTTTGCAATGCCCTCATTTACAAGAAATCAATAACAATTTAAATTATTGAGGGTGATTAGCGTAGAAAAATGATTAAATTTTACCAAAGTTTCCAAACATATTGGCGTTTGTTTGCTGAATGATAAATGGTGCATATCATTTGTTCATTCCGTCTGTTGTTACATCACATTTATTTGTCATCTTGTCGTCAAAATTAGTAGCTTTTGCTGAACTTAATGCCAGTCTTTGAAAATGCGCTGTTTTACCCTGTTTTGTACAATTTACAATATACATACATACAAATATAAACATGCATGGCAATTTGAAATGGGACTTAATATCCCACTTTCAAATCCTAAATGTGAAATATTAGTACACAATAATAATAAAAATGATAAAGATTACATAAGTATATTCAATAACATAAGTTTAAACATGAATAAGTAAAAAGATAAAAACATAAAAATCATATAAATAACCAAATGGAACCAAATCAGTCTGGATAGGGGTTCCAGTTCATCTCATCAGGTAGGTTACATTGTTGGTTATAGGTGTTCTGATAGGCTTGGTTATAGTCATACCGGTTAAAGGGTGGTCGGATATCGGGGCTGTGTGGCGGAAAATGAGCAGGTCGAGTAGGTACATAGTTATTTGGTACCTGATATGATAGCTGGCTCATGATTTGGTGCTGACGAACTACCCAGCTATCGTGTTGGCGTCGCCTATAATCCTCGTATACTCGCTCGGAGTTCCACTGCTCGTACATACTATGTCTGGCCGCGTTCGTCATTGCTTCCTCATCTATACGAACGTGGACGTCAAGAATAGCATCTCGAAAGACATCCCTAATGTCTTCTGCCTCCTCCATTTCCTCGTCTGAGCCTCTCTCTACCTGAGGATGAGATCCCTCATAGGGTACTGCCTGGTTACGTCTACTTTTCAATACCTTAGCACCCACATAAACTTTCAATCCTAAGGGCTCAACCTGTTCTCTACAAAGCTGTAATGGACCCCCTTGGTTCCTATCAACACCTAAATACTCTCCAATGAGAGTAACAAAAATACCTTCTCCTATTATACTCCCGTCCTGCATTCCCTCTACCATTTTAGATAAATAAAAAGCAACACAGTAAGGGATATTGACAAAGCTTCTAGGATCCCGAATACACTTTAGGTAGAATAAATCATGTAAGGTAATTTTTTCTTTATTGTGACCTCTCTGTGTAATTGAGTTAGCCAAAAATCTATGAATAATACGAAGATCGGCTCTGTCAATATGTGTACAGGAGTGTCCTCCTGCTCGTGTAAAAACATCAAAATGTGACATACGCCTCCAAATGGCGTCAGCGTCAAAGTTACTATCTACCCTTTCACCATAATGAATCAAATTTGTACAATCGGGTAATAGCAACTCACCAGGAGTATATATCTGTAAGGCCCTGGCCATGTCTAGCATGGACATTCTGTTCATCCTACCACCAAGGATAAACCTAAGAAATCTTCTATCATCTATTCTAACTATATTTGTATCAAGTGATACAGTACTCATCAACTCAACACACCATTCCTTATATACAGGCCTACGAATGGTGAAAAGACGTTCCCAATCTGTAAAAGAAGAACTGCCATACCTTTGAACTAAAAGCTGTCTAACACGGTCAGCTAGATGGACCGTTTCCAAAGGGGCCCAATCGATTACCCTTGGCACCTCTACATTTTTTGTTACCAATTTGAATTTGTTCCTTTGATATGTCTCGTAATCTCTCCATCTCCTATCAAATCTTAGATTAGGATGCAGAGTGTGCTCAGGAATCATTAGGAATTCTACTGGCGGCCTCATTGGGAATACTATGAATTCATCAACAAACTATACCAGATCATAATAAGGTATGTGGTGATCAGGCTGTTGTTGTGGTTCTTGTTGTGGTTCTTGTTCGTGTTGCATTTCTGGTTCTGGTTCTGGTGCTGGTGCTGGTCGTCTAGATGATGATGCTCCTGAACCTCCAGTATCGGCTTTCTGCAAAACACATTAAACACAAAATTTGTGCATCCAAATATGCATTAGTGTTAGCAAAATAACAACTTAAAATAATCACTATAACATGTTAAATCAAAATTAAACTTATACACATTTTTACAATTTTTCACAATTCTACACTTTTCAAATAAGCACATATGAAAATGTATACAATGTTCATAAGCTTTTAACTCAAATAACATGTCAAAATATTCATTACTAATAATTAAACAAGTCTCAAATGGCAATTACATCAAATTGATCAAGTTCATGAATTTTGGACTTAAAAAGTCCACTTTAATCTCTAAAAATCATGTTTAGGATCAATGTTTGGATCATTTAACTATCTAAACATATTACACTACTCAATTTAGTAATAATTCATGACAAAAATCGGCCATAACCTGTTTATATCAAAAAGCCCCAAATTGCTCAAGGACACAAACCCTAGATTTCTAAAAATTTTGAAGTTTTTAGCTTCAAATCATCTTAAATAGCATCAATCTAGGTTATACATGCATAAAATACTAACAATTTAACACTAATTACACTAGAAATTAACAAAATTGCATTAGGTAAAAAAATTGGTAATTATCAAAAAAACTAGGAATTTATAGAGTTAGGGGTGTAATTTTTACCATTTTGCTGAAGAATGAGAATCTAGGCATGATTAGAGCAAGAAAAATGATGAATTACGGTGAAAAATGGCGAATTTTAGAGAGGATTTTGGGGTTGGTTCGTGTAAATGTGTGTGTGTTTGTGTTGAAGAACAGGCGACTGAGCAATATGCTTCTGGCCAGATTTTACTCTCCATGCGATCGCATGGAGGGATAGTGAGAATCCCATGCGATCGCATGGGTACCCGGCTACAGTGTTTTGCTCTTTTTTTTTTTTTTTTATTTTAAATAAAACCTTATACTTTATAAAACTTATAATTAATTAAATTTTAAAAATTTGTTTTCCTTTAGGAGCGAGGGTGTTTCGGATCGATGTCCTAGTTCGTCCCTCGACAAAATTTTAAAATTTGACAATTCAAAGCGCGGTTTTAAAAGTAAAGATTTTTGGGTTTTTTAATGTTTTTGGCATACTTTAGTTCAATAAGATTAAAAATAATGATAATAAAAGTTCTCGTCCCTCCCTCGAGTAAAGCAATTTCGGTTCAATGACCTAGTCTTCAACTCACGACGAATTTTAAAAATCTTATTTTTAACTTAGCGAAATAAAGTAAATTTTTGTTTTTAAATTCACACCAAACTTAAATTTAAAATGCATAAAATTAAAAATTCACACCAAACTTAATTAAAAATTCATATTATTAATTCACACCAAACTTATATTATATTTTTGTTTTTATACATACAAACTTATATTAAAAAGATTAATTTTTCAAATATTTACAAACTTAAATATATTGATTTTACAAAGTTCAAAATATTAATTTAATATTTATATATTAATTTTAAAAACATGGTAAAAAAATAAAATTAAAAATCTTTTTGGCTTTTATCCCACTTTAATCAATCAAATATTATCAAAAATATATGCCCCTCTTTTCAGTAAAGTAATTTCGGTTCCATGACCTAATTTAACTCATGATGAATTTTTGAAATATTTTGGGTTGATTGATTAAAGATATTTATACCTTAAGAATAAACGTTAAATTTCGCAGTGATGTAACAAATTTTTGTATGATATCAATAATTTCGGTCGCCAAACCTAATTTTATTCAATACCAATTTAATACTTTATAGCGAACAATTTATCGTTTATTATCAAAAGGTTAAGAATAAAAATAAAAAATAAAAACTGTATAGACTTACCTGTGAGATAGTATTCTTAGTTATATGATCTATCCCATTCATAAGATAGTCGGTTTAATTGGTTTTCCATAGCTACATAGGCGTAACCTCGAGCATTCAGTGTTTTTTCTTCTAAACATATGAACGGTCCATCTCTGCATAAAGTAACAAATTCGGTATTTGAATAGGTTTGATTATTTGAACATTTACCTCCATGTGACCATTTTCCGCATTTGTGACATCTTTCAAGGTGTCGTGCTCTTCTTTTCGCTGCGGATTTTGATTTTCCTTTACCAAATTGTAACTTATTATCTTCGCATCTGGATTCTTTTCTTACTCCGTCAAATCTTTCTCTGATTACTGATACTAGTTCACTCGGAAGTGTGTCATTATTACGTTTAGTGATCAAAGCGTGTAGCATTAGACCATGGTTTAGTTCACAGGCAGTCTTCATTTCGTAAAAACCTAAAAAAATAAAAATTCAGAATGGGAGGAGAAGACTAGTTCTTTAGGATCTGCTAGGGAAAGACCATTCGGGTTCCATTTTCGAGAACTACACGAAAACAGAAAATCTAACTCTAACAGAAATACATATTATCCTTTAAAGACTTGATTCTCCCCACACTTAGTTAGCTGTGGTATCGAAATTGTGATTAACTTCGTTGTCGACTTCCATCGGACTATCTATGTAGTGTTTAACTCCGTGACCATTAACTTTAAATTCAATCCCATTTGAATTTATTAACTCTACTGTTCCATATGGGAAAACTCTTTTGACTATGAATGGTCCAGACCATCTTGATTTCAATTTTCCAGAAAATAGCTTGAATCGTGAATTGAAAAGAAGAACTCTGTCTCCTTCTTTAAATTCTTTTGAACTTCTGATTCTTTTATCATGCCATTTCTTCATTTTTTCCTTATAGATTAACGAATTTTCGTATGCTTTGATAATACTAAAAACGAACATATATTTCATAGCATTATTCCTCAAGAAAGACAAGCTTTTAGTTGCAATTGTTCTATTTACAAGTGATATTCGTTTAAATAATAAAAGGTGAAGACAAAAGACAGATTCGACGAATTGAAGACACAAACGACCAAAAAGCTCAAAAGTACAAAAGACAATCAAAGAGGTTCCAATTGTTGATAAGAAACGTCTCGAAATTACAAGAGTACAAGATTCAAAACGCAAAGTACAAAATATAAAATTGTACGCAAGGACGTTCGAAAATCCGGAACCGGGACCAGAGTCAACTCTTAACGCTCGACGCAACGGACTAAAAATTACAAGTTAACTATGTATATAAATATAATATAATATATAATTAATTATATTAATTATATATATATTATATATATATTATAAACCGTCGGTAAACAAAGAGCCAAACTCCTCTGAGCTGTAAAAGTAAACTCCGCGACTCGCGGAGTTTGAAGGCAAAATTGGCCGCGAGTCGCGGAGCCCCAAAATGAAAAACTGCCTATAAAGCCAACCGAATTCTGATCACAATATATCCATCTTTTTCTTCTTCTTCTCATACGTAAAATATATATATATATTTATAATTTATATTTTAATTTTAATTATAATTCTAATAATAAGGGTATGTTAGGAAATGTTGTAAGGGTGTAAGTCGAAATTCTGTCCGTGTAACGCTACGCTATTTTTAATCATTGTAAGTTATGTTCAACCTTTTTATATTAATGTCTCGTAGCTAAGTTATTATTATGCTTATTTAATCCGAAGTAATCATGATGTTGGGCTAATCACTAAAATTGGGTAATTGGGCTTTGTACCATAATTGGGGTTTGGACAAAAGAACAACACTTGTGGAAATTAGACTATGGGCTATTAATGGGCTTTATATTTGTTTAACTAAATGAAAGTTTGTTAATGTTAATATAAAGATTTACAATTGGGCGTCCCTATAAATTACCATATACACTCGATCGGACACGATGGGCGGGGTATTTATATGTACGAATAATCGTTCATTTAACCGGACACGGGAATGGATTATTAGCCACTAGAATAATTAAAACAGGGGTGAAATTACATTCAAGGGTAATTGGTGTAATTGCTAACAAAGTAGTAAAACCTTGGTTTACACGCAGTTGATAACCTGGTGTATTCATTAAACAAAGTATTAAAACCTTGTTACAATTCGAATCCCCAATTAGTTGGAATATTTAACTTCGGGTATAAGGATAATTTGACGAGGACACTCGCACTTTATATTTATGACTGATGGACTGTTATGGACAAAAACCAGACGGACATATTAAATAATCCAGGACAAAGGACAATTAACCCATGGGCATAAAACTAAAATCAACACGTCAAACATCATGATTACGGAAGTTTAAATAAGCATAATTCTTTTATTTCATATTTAATTTCCTTTATTTTATATTTAATTGCACTTCTAATTATCGCATTTTTATTGTTATTGTATTTAATCGCACTTTTAATTATCGTACTTTTTAATTATCGCAAGTTTATTTTATCGCACTTTTATTATTCGTAATTTCATTTATCGTTATTTACTTCATGCTTTAATTTAAGTCTTGTATTTATTTTTAATATTTTACATTTGGTTTTAACTGCGACTAAAGTTTTAAAATCGACAAACCGGTCATTAAACGGTAAAAACCCCCCTTTATAATAATAATATTACTTATATATATATTTGTATTTTTATAAAAGTAAACTAATATAGCGTTGAGCTTTGTTAAAAAAGATTCCCTGTAGAACGAACCAGACTTACTAAAAACTACACTACTGTACGATTAGGTACACTGCCTATAAGTGTTGTAGCAAGGTTTAAGTATATCCATTCTATAAATAAATAAATATCTTGTGTAAAATTGTATCGTATTTAATAGTTTTTCCTAGTAAAATATAAACTATTTCGTATACCTTAGCTTTGACATCAAGTATTTTTGGCGCCGCTGCCGGGGAACCTCTTAAACGCCGGAAGCGCAACGCTAATTTAAAAAAAAAAGAAGAGATTTTTAGTTAACTTTTATTAAAATTCGTTTTTGTAAAAATACGTTTTAATTATTCAAAAATATAAAAAGAAAAACAAAAATATAAGTATTTTTAAGATTTTGTTAAATATTTAAGTTTTATAAGTTTCTTTATTTTTATTTTAGTTTATAAAAATATAAGTTTTATTTAAATATCTTTTATTTATTTAAAAACAGAAAACAGAAAATAAAATAAAAAAATAAATAAAGAAAAACGCGTCGAATTTAATAAGCTGTCATCTGAATTTCTGAACCCCGCGACTCGCGGGGTTTTCTGCATTAATTACCGCGACTCGCGGAGCTGCTCTGACACGCGAACAGGAAGCCCTAATCCTGCATTTATTACGGATTATTATTAATTATTATTATTATTAACCCTAATTATTATTATTATTATAATTAAGTTTATTTTTAATTTAAGTTTTATTTAATTTATATTTTGTTTAAATTAGTTTAATTAATTTGTAAAATTAATAGTTTTATTAAATAAATAATATAAAAATAATATTTTTATAAAAATTGTAATTTTTACAACTTTTTGTATATTTTTATATTTTGTCTTTTTTTAATCTCTTTAGCGTAACTTTTGTATTTTTAGCTCATATTTAGTTTTAAACTTAGTTTTTGCCATAGTTATTTTTACTCCTAGATTTTTAGGCTTTGCCGTAGAATTCTTTAAGTGCTTTTTCTTTAGACTAAAGGAACTTTAGAATTTTGCGACGCCTTTTTAAGTTTTAGTTTCTTTTTAAGTTATTTCCATTTGGGATTTAGTTTTTTTCTTGTAAGCTTTAATATTTTTAGACACCTTTTACTATGTATCAATTATCATTCCAATTAGTAATCTCAATTTGCGATTATAATTTTAAGTTAGTTGTAGTAATAAGGTTAGGTTAGTCAAGTATTTTTAAGTTTTTATAAGTTTCTTTTGTTTTTCCGTCACCTTTTATTTTTCAACCATTTTTCTTTTTCAACCTTTTTCCGACGAACTCTTTTTCTTTCTTATTTCTCGCTATTCTAGTTTTAGGACATAGATTTTTATTCTACTTCTTATCTAAATTTCTTAAAATTACGAAAATTTATTTTAAGTGGTTAAATTAATAGACATCAAAATTTTCTGGTTCGTAGTAATAGTTGGATTTGTACGTGGACCGGGTTATTGGAGCCAAACAGTCCTCAATTATATTGAGACCAAACGAATCCTGCCCCTCTGCTGCATCTTTTGGCTATTCGAAACGTGGGCAAAATCAGAAAAGTCTATTAATTGGATAACTTATTATAATTTTTCTTCCTTTTTAAAACTAATAGGATATTCAGTGAATGCACCGAGCAAGACGTTCACCACCTTTTGTACGTTCACCACCTGTAACTAGATCAAGACATTTAGCAAATATAACCGCCGTTAATTTTTCTTTAGAATCGTCATCCAGTCAACCAAGTACTTCAGTTCAAATTTCCGATAATCCATTTTTTGAACCCAACCTCACAATTGAGAATCCAGAGAATATTCAGGAACGGTTCGTAGATCCTGAACCATTAAACTTTCCTCCGGAGCCACCAATCATTCAAATAGAGATTGTTGAGGAACGAACCATTAAATCAGAATCATCTAGTGATACCGATTCAACAAATTCAATTATGGAGAATCTGGAACCTTTAAGTATGGAAGACCGAATGAGAGCTAAACGCACTGGCCAAGGTCACGCAATTACTCATCCAGACATTAATGCGCCAGATTATGAAATCAAAGGACAAATTCTACACATGGTGACTAATCAATGCCAATTTAGTGGTGCGCCGAAGGAAGATCCAAATGAACATCTACGTACCTTTAATAGGATCTGCACACTATTTAAAATCCGAGAAGTGGAGGATGAACAGATATATCTCATGTTATTTCCCTGGACTTTAAAGGGAGAAGCCAAAGATTGGTTGGAATCGTTACCTGAAGGGGCGATTGATACATGGGATGTTTTAGTTGACAAATTTCTTAAACAATTCTTTCCTGCATCTAAAGCCGTAAGACTTCAAGCAGAAATTGTTACGTTCACACAGAAACCGAATGAAACTCTATATGAGGCGTGGACAAGATATGGAAAGTTGTTAAGAGGATGTCCGCAACATGGTTTAGACACCTGTCAAATAGTACAAATATTCTACCAAGGATGCGACATCACTACAAGGAAAGACATAGATATAGCAGCTGGTGGTTCTATTATGAAGAAAACCGAAACTGATGCTTACAAAATTATTAATAACACTGCTTCCCACTCACATGAGTGGCACCAAGAAAAAGATATCGTTAGATCATCTAAAGCAGCTAGAGCCGATTCTAGCCATGACTTAGATTCCATTTCCGCAAAGATAGATGCTGTGGAACGACGAATGGAAAAGATGACTAAAGATATTCACTCAATACGAATTAGTTGTGAGCAGTGTGGAGGACCACATTTGACAAAAGATTGTCTCAGTATTGAATTAACAATGGAACAAAGAGAGAATATTTCATACATAAACCAAAGGCCTGAAAATAATTATCAGAATAATTATCAACCGCCAAGACCGATTTACAATCAAAACCAGAATTATAACCGAAATATTCCATACAACAACCAACAAGGTCCTAGCAATCAACAAGTATCCAATAGTACTTACAATCAGCAAAGACCGAATTTTCAAAACAAACCACCACAACAACCCGATGATAAAAAGCCGAATTTAGAAGATATGATGACGAAGCTAGTTGAAACTCAAACGCAGTTTTTCACATCTCAAAAACAAACTAATGAACAAAATGCTCAAGCATTTAGAAATCAACAAGCTTCTATTCAAAATCTGGAACAAGAAGTAAGTAACCTAGCAAGGTTAATAGGTGAAAGAAAACTGGGAAGTCTACCTAGTGATACAAATGCTAATCCCCGGAATGAAACAGCTAAAGCCATTACCACAAGAAGTGGTACAACACTTAAACCACCTGAAATACCTGTAACTTCTGATGAAGCCATTCCTACTCCACAAGAACCACAACCTGATCAAGATAAGGAAAAAGAACCGGTAGTTGAAAAGATTAATGAAGATAACACAGCTAAGGCTAAACCTTATGTTAAACCATATCAACCACCACTTCCTTATCCAAGTAAAATGAAGAAAGAAAAACTTGAAGCCGAGCAATCCAAATTCTTGGATATGTTTAAACAGATAAATGTAAATCTTCCTTTCATTGATGTGATTTCAGGAATGCCTAGATATGCTAAATTCTTGAAAGATCTAATCTCAAATAGAAAGAAAATGGAAGAACTCTCGGCTGTTACTATGAATGCTAATTATTCAGCAGTGCTGTTGAATAAGATACCAGAAAAACTATCTGATCCAGGAAGTTTCACAATTCCATGTTTTTTGGGTAGTCTTAGTTCAATAGAAGCATTGGCAGACTTAGGTGCTAGTATAAATCTAATGCCGTATTCACTATACGCTAAACTAGACCTTGGAGAATTGAAACCAACCAGAATAAGCATACAACTAGCCGATAGATCAATAAAATATCCTAGAGGGATAATGGAGAACATGCTAGTTAAAGTTGGTACTTTAGTATTTCCAGTAGATTTTGTTGTTTTGGACATGGAAGAAGATTCTCAAGTTCCTCTCATATTAGGAAGACCATTCTTAAACACGGCTAAAGCAATGATAGATGTGTTCGGTAAGAAACTGACCCTAAGTATAGAGGATGAGAGTGTTACCTTTTCAGTTGATAGAGCAATGCAACAACCACAATCTGCAGATGATACATGTTATTATATTCAAACTATAGATGCACATGCAGAATTATTAGAAGAATTTCCAGAATTACAAGGAACAGGAGAATGCTCTTTAGGAGAAGGTAATGAACCAATTGATGAAGCTGAAATGTTAGCTACACTTATAGCTAATGGATATGAACCAACAACAGAAGAAATTCAAATGCTAAAAGAAGAAGACAGATATCGATATAAATCATCGATAGAAGAACCCCCGAAATTAGAGTTAAAGCCACTTCCAAACCATTTGGAATATGCTTATTTACATGGTGAATCTGAATTACCTGTAATAATATCGCCTTCTCTTACTGAAAATGAGAAATCACAACTCATTTCTGTGTTGAAAGCTCATAAACCAGCCATTGCATGGAAGATTCATGATATTAAAGGAATAAGTCCTTCGTATTGCACACATAAAATCCTTATGGAAGAAGGTCATAAAACGTATGTGCAACGCCAACGAAGACTAAATCCTAATATGCAAGATGTAGTTAAGAAAGAGATTATTAAACTGCTAGATGCAGGTTTAATTTATCCAATCTCTGATAGTCCATGGGTAAGCCCAGTTCAATGCGTGCCTAAGAAGGGTGGCATGACTGTCATTACAAATGAGAAAAATGAGCTTATTCCTACTAGGACTGTAACAGGATGGCGTGTGTGTATTGATTATAGAAAATTAAATG
The DNA here is from genome assembly GCF_046630445.1 of Rutidosis leptorrhynchoides. Taxonomy (NCBI): domain Eukaryota; kingdom Viridiplantae; phylum Streptophyta; class Magnoliopsida; order Asterales; family Asteraceae; genus Rutidosis; species Rutidosis leptorrhynchoides. The sequence goes on from NC_092333.1 coordinate 404,597,321, forward strand.
ACGCCACCAGAAAAGATCACTTTCCCTTACCTTTCATAGATCAAATGTTGGAAAGATTAGCCGGAAATAGTTACTATTGTTTTCTAGATGGATTTTCCGGATATTTTCAAATTCCAATAGCACCCGAAGATCAAGAGAAAACCACATTCACGTGCCCTTATGGTGCTTTTGCTTACAAACGCATGCCATTTGGACTTTGTAACGCCCCTGCAACCTTTCAAAGGTGTATGATGGCGATTTTTCACGACATGATAGAAGAATGCATGGAAGTATTCATGGATGACTTTTCAGTCTTCGGTGATACATTTAAATCATGTCTAGTTAATCTGGAACGAATGCTAATTAGATGCGAAAAATCAAATCTAGTTCTTAATTGGGAGAAATGCCATTTCTTGGTTAAAGAAGGCATCGTTCTTGGACATAAAATTTCAAAAGAAGGAATTGAAGTGGATAGAGCTAAAGTAGATGTAATTGCTAAACTTCCACATCCCACCAATGTTAGAGGAGTTAGGAGTTTTCTAGGGCATGCCGGTTTTTACCGACGTTTCATAAAAGATTTTTCTAAAATTGCCACTCCTATGAATAAACTCCTAGAAAAGGATGCGCCATTCATCTTTTCAGATGAATGTATCAAATCTTTTAATATTCTTAAAGAGAAACTCACTAATGCATCGATCATGATAACACCAAATTGGAATTTACCATTTGAACTAATGTGCGATGCAAGTGATTTTGCAATGGGAGCCGTTTTAGGACAAAGGATTGAAAAACGATTTCAACCTATATATTATGCTAGTAAGACATTACAAGGAGCACAAACGAACTATACAACTACTGAAAAAGAACTCCTTGCTATTGTCTTTGCTTTTGACAAATTTCGATCATATCTCGTTCTAGCAAAAACGGTGGTCTATACCGACCATTCTGCTCTTAGATACCTATTTTCAAAACAAGATGCTAAACCAAGATTAATCCGTTGGATCTTACTCTTACAAGAGTTTGATATTGAAATCCGAGATAAAAGAGGAGCAGAAAATCTCGCCGCTGATCATCTTTCTCGTCTTGAAAATCCTGAGTTAGAAGTTCTAAATGAATCAGCCATACAAGACAACTTTTCTGATGAATATCTATTGAAGATAGATTATAATGAAATCCCATGGTTTGCAGACTATGCAAACTACTTAGTTTGTGGATTCCTTGAAAAAGGATTATCGTACCAAAGACGAAAGAAATTCTTCAGTGATATAAAACACTATTTCTGGGAAGATCCACATCTGTTTAAAAGTTGTCCCGATGGAATAATACGCCGATGTGTATTTGGAGATGAAGCTAGTAAAATATTAAACCATTGTCACACAGGACCAACAGGAGGGCATTATGGGCCTCAACTAACAGCAAGAAAAGTTTATGAAGCTGGATTCTATTGGCCTACAATTTACAAAGACGCACACCTTCTTTGCAAATCCTGTGATGCATGTCAAAGGGCCGGAAAAATAAGTCAACGTGATGAAATGCCACAAAATGTCATCCAAGTATGTGAAGTATTTGACATTTGGGGTATTGACTTTATGGGTCCATTTCCAAAATCTCATAATAATCTATATATACTCGTAGCCATTGATTATGTATCTAAATGGGCGGAAGCACAAGCTCTCCCAACTAACGATGCACGAGTTGTAGTCAACTTTTTAAAACGTCTTTTTGCAAGGTTTGGAACACCGAAAGCTTTAATAAGTGACCGGGGTACTCATTTCTGTAATAATCAACTTGAGAAAGTTCTTAAAAGATATGGAGTAACTCATAAAATCTCCACCGCATATCATCCACAAACAAGTGGACAAGTTGAAAATACCAACCGAGCTTTAAAACGTATTCTAGAGAAAACCGTAGGATCAAATCCGAAGGAATGGTCCATTAAATTGGAGGATGCACTCTGGGCTTTTAGAACAGCCTACAAAACTCCAATTGGAACCACACCTTTTAGACTTGTTTATGGAAAAGCATGTCATCTTCCCGTAGAAATTGAACACAAAGCATTTTGGGCTTTGAAGACATGTAATCTTGATTTACATGAAGCCGGACGTCTACGATTAAGTCAACTAAACGAATTAGAAGAATTAAGACATGAAGCATACGATAATTCGTTAATCTATAAAGAAAGAACGAAGAAATGGCATGATAAAAGAATCAGAAGTTCAAAAGAATTTAAAGAAGGAGACAGAGTTCTTCTTTTCAATTCACGATTCAAGCTATTTCCTGGAAAATTGAAATCAAGATGGTCTGGACCATTCATAGTCAAAAGAGTTTTCCCATAAGGAACGATAGAATTAATAAATTCAAAAGGGATTGAATTTAAAGTTAATGGTCACAGAGTTAAACATTACATACATGGTCCGATGGAAGTCGACAACGAAGTTAATCACAATTTCGACACCACAGCTAACTAAGTGTGGGGAGAATCAAGTCTTTAAAGGATAATATGTATTTCTGTTAGAGTTAGATTGTCTGTTTTCGTGTAGTTCTCGAAAATGGAACCCGAATGGTCTTTCCCTAGCAGACCCTAAAGAACTAGTCTTCTCCCCCCATTCTGAATTTTTATTTTTTTTTAGGTTTTTACGAAATGAAGACTGCCTGTGAACTAAACCATGGTCTAATGCTACACGCTTTGATCACTAAACGTAATAATGACATACTACCGAGTGAATTAGTATCAGTAATCAGAGAAAGAATGGACGGAGTTAGAAAAGAATCCAGATGCGAAGATAATAAGTTACAATTTGGTAAAGGAAAATCAAAATCCGCAGCGAAAAGAAGAGCACGACACCTAGAAAGATGTCACAAATGCGGAAAATGGTCACATGGAGGTAAATGTTCAAATAATCAAACCTATTCAAATACCGAATTTCTTACTTTATGCAGAGACGGACCGTTCATATGTTTAGAAGAAAAGACACTGAATGCTCGAGGTTACGCCTATGTAGCCATGGAAAACCAATTAAACCGACTATCTTATGAATGGGATAGATCATATAACTAAGAAATCTATTTCACAGGTATGTCTGTACAGTTTTTATTTTATTTTTATTTTTAACCTTTTGATAATAAATGCTAATTTGTTCGCTAAAAAGTATTAAATTGGTATTGAATAAAATTAGGTTTGGCGACCGAAATTATTGATATCATTCAAAAATTTATTACATCACTGCGAAATTTAACGTTTATTCTTAAGGTATAAATATCTTTAATCAATCAACCCAAAATATTTCAAAAATTCGTCATGAGTTAAATTAGGTCTTGGAACCGAAATTACTTTACCGAAAAGAGGGGCGCATATTTTTGATAATATTTGATTGATTAAAGTGGGATAAAAAGACAAAAAGATTTTTAATTTTATTTTTTTACCATGTTTTTAAAATTAATATTTAAATCTTAAATTAATATTGTAAACTTTGTAAAACAATATTTTTAAAATTGTAAATATTTGAAAAATTAAAATTAAGTTTGGTGTGAATTTTTAATTTTTAAAAAAATATAAATTTTTAATTTTATGCATTTCAAATTTTAAGTTTGGTGTGAATTTTTAATATAAATTTTGAATTTTATATTTAAGTTGTGTGAATTTAAAAACAAAAATTTACTTTATCTCATTAAGTTAAAAATATGATTTTTAAAATTCGTCGTAAGTTGAAAACTAGGTCTTTGAACCGAAATTGCTTTACCCGAGGGAGGGACGAGAACTTTTATTATCATTATTTTTAATCATATTGAATTAAAGTATGCCAAAAACATTAAAAAAAAAATAAAACAACAAAATCTTAGCTTTTAAAACAATCGCTACAAAAAGACAAATTTTAAAATTTTGTCGAGGGACAGACTAGAACATCGATCCGAAACGACCTCGTCCTCAATAATAAGGAAAACAAAATTTTAAAAATTATTTACTTAATTGTTTTATAAGTTGAAGATTATATAAAAAAAAAAAAAATAAAAAAATGCCAAACTCCGCGAGTCGCGGAGTTTGGAGCTTTAATCTCCGCGAGTCGCGGAGGGGCCGGATTACAGTAAAAAAATAAAGAGCTGCAACAGCTCAGTTTCACACTCCACAACTCAAACAAACTGCGAAAACCCACGAAAAAACCCGAGAAAAAACCCCAAAAATCACAATTTTTAACCGTTAATCACCAAATCTTTTACTAAAATCATGTTGAGAAGGATGCTATCTAGGAATTACTCAAGAAAAACGGTAAATTTCTACACCTAAACACCATTTAATCCGAAATTTGGTGTTCTTGAGCAATTTTTTCCCCAATTTGATTTTGATGCTTTTTAGTGTAATTATTATTAAATTGTTTATGTATTATGCTTGTATAACCTAGATTGATGCTGTTTAACATGATTAGAAGCCTTAAACTTCAAATTTTGAGTCATCTAGGGTTTGTGTTCTTGAGCAAATTTGGGGCTTTTTGATATAAACAGGTTATGGCTGATTTTTGTCAAGAATTGTTGCTAAATTAAGTAGTGTAACATGTCTAGGTAGTTAAATGATCCAAACTTTGAGCCTAAACATGATTTTGAGAATTAAAGTGGACTTTTTCAAGTCTAAAATTCATGAACTTGATTTTTGAAAGATAATGCCATTTGAGACTTGTTTAATTGCTAGTAATGATTATTTTGACGTGTTATTTGAGTTGAATGATTATGAACTAGGCGAACATTTTCGTATATGCTTATTTGAAAAAGTGTAGATTTGATGAAAATATGAAAATGAGCTTAAGTTTGATATAAATTGATAATGTCATTGTAATTATTTTGATTGATGATTTTGCTGACACTAATGCATATTTGGATGCACAAAATTTGTGTTTGATGTGTTTTGCAGACTGAAAGGGGTGAATCTTCATCCCAAGCCCGCAATGCTCCTGCTGAGAATGCAGAACAACAGGAGGTGGATAACTACTACAAGCAGGATATACCTCATCCAGTCATGACCTTTTCTGATATGCACTTGGAAGAGTTGCACCCGAACCTGAGATTTGACAGACTTTGGATAGATTATCCAAAATATCAAAGGGGTTTGCATACTCTTCATTCTAAGGTTGTTGAGGTACCGAGGGTCATAGAATGGGGACCCTTAGAAGATGTAGAATTGGCCGGGCCAATTAGGGAATTACTTGTACAGAGGTATGGTAATTCTTCTTTTAATGACTGGGTACGTTTATTCACCATGCGTAGACCTGTATATAAAGTATGGTGTGAAGAATTGTTATGTAGTATAGAGTTGAATGATCGGGTAGCTAGTTTAACCGATCGTTCTTTTATTAGATTTCTGTTAGGCGGTTCGATGCGCCACATGTCTTTACTGGACATGGCTCAGGCTTTACGTATATATACGCCTGAGGAGTTAGCGTCTGCCGATTGTAGAGGATTGATACTAAACGGTAGAAAGATAGATGAAAATTTTGATACACACGGTGTGTGGAGTCAAATGACAAGCCATCACCGTTTCAAAGGGGGAAATTACTCTTATTTGGATATAGATAAGGCCGAATTAAGAGTGATTCATAGGTTTTTAGCCAATTCGATTACACAAAGGGGTAAGAACAAGGAAAAAGTAAATGAACAGGATTTGTTTTACCATATGTGTATTCGAGACCCACAAAGCGCTGTAAGTATACCATATTGTGTGGGTTATTATTTATCAGCTATGGTTCGGGGGATGCGACCGCATAGCATAATAGGAGGTGGTATTTTTATTACTTTGATTGGTGAATATCTCGGTGTGGATATAAGTCGGGGGGGATTATTAGTAGAAGAACCAGAACCCCGCGATACTATAGGTTTAAATGTATACCATGGTGCGAAAGTTTTGAAGAGGCGAAATAACGCCGCAGTACGATACCATGGTAGACATCCACAGGTGGAGAGAAACCAACAGCAAGGTAATGTAGGAGGGGGGAATGAGATGCAAGAAATGCAAAGGTTTATAGCTTCTCAGGAATACGAAAATGCTAGACAGAGAGCATTTGAAGATTGGCAAGTTCATCAGAACCAAATCATAGCTCATTGCCAACATATAGGTAGAAACTATATTCCTACACCGAAACCCATCTTCCCTCCTTGGTCTATAGAGATGCAGTCACCATATCCTACGTATAACCCTGCCGAAGCATTCTATAGCACCTATGGTTATGCCTGGAACCCCTATTGGTACCAATATCATCCTTAGTTTACTTATTTTTTTTTATTTTGTAATTTGTAATGATTGATACGTTTAATACTTTTGTTAATATTGTAATCATTTTTATAATTATCTAACTTTTATTCTTAGATTTTAATAATTTTTGAATGTGGGGTAATATACCAAACTTCAAAAATATGTATATATGTTTGCAGTTTATCTTATGTATAGAACAGGGTAAAACAGCGCATTTTCAAAGACTGGCATTAAGTTCAGCAAAAGCAACTAATTTTGACGACAAGATGCAAAATATATGTGAAATAACAACAAGACGGAATGAACAAATGATGTGCACCATTTATCATTCAGCAAACAAACGCCAATATATTTGGAAACTTTGGTAAAAATTTAATCATTTTCACACAAATCACCCTCAATAATTTAAATTATTCCTGATTTCTTGCAAATGAGGGCATTGCAAGATCTTAAGTGTGGGAAGGGGTTAAATTCTTTCGGATTTTAAAATTTTTACTTTATACACTTGGTTACCATTAAAAATACTAGTAAAGCAGTAGTTGTATTAGAATCTAGTGCTCTCTGATAATAAAGAACAGCCCTAGTCTTATATACTGACTACCCAATTCTAGTAAAATTTTTAAAAATTTTCAATTAAATGAACTCAAAATCATGTTTATACATATTTATGAACGATAAAACTAGGTTTTAACACCGAAATTATTGTTACCTCGGAAAGGACATAAATTGAGAAACAAACCAAAATGTTAAAATTCATTTAAAATGGAATAGAGGACGATAAAAAGGAAAATAAAAGCCAAGTGTGGGAAAATTTACCAAGTTATCTTAAACATATGTCACATATATCTGTAACAAATAACTGAAAATACTTTTGCTTTGGACTAAACTAAACTGTTTTACCCAATGAAAGAAAAGAAGAGATGGATCTACACGATGAATCAATTCCATCATTAAAAGGAAGTAAAGTCTTCCGAAAAAGAAACGCGCTTCTTGATTTAGGTCATGAAGTTGTCGTCTAGACCAGCTGTAGGTTGACGAAAAATCTAGAAAAGTCATCACTAAAATCAGCAGGAAATCCACGGACCTCAGCATTAAACAGGGTTGCCAAGTGGTCAGATTTATCCTAACCATGAGAAGGATTTATCTTGTAAAATGGGGGGGGCACCATGCAAATTAGCTGGATAAGACTAATGAATCAGATCCCCAGAAAGGATAATCTCCTTAAAGATTAAAAATCAGCTTTTAAGACTGATATTATTCAATCCTATAGATTGACCTTAAAGATTGAGAATTACAAACTCATGGAATTCAATGATATCTAAACTCGAGCTTGAACGAGAAAATATTTTGATCAAAATTACAAACCGATTTGTTTTCTGAAAACCCTATTTTCAATGCGTTCATTACCATTGAACGTAAAATCCTAGGAATTCACCTGGAATTCATTAGGTCACCTGAACTAAATCGGGTGTCAACTGTAAGAACGGTGGTTGCATAGCATGGTCAAAGACAGGACCTTGTGCCAGATCGAAAAATTATAAGGGTGAGCTTTACTATTGCTCCTACCAAGGATAGTAATTGCGTCCGACACGTTATAGACCATAATTAAAAGCATGTCAGGGGACATTGCCTTAACAGTTGCTTGTTCAACGCTTTCCTTTACAACCGGACGGTAGTTTACCGAAAGGTAATATACGGGACAAGTAAACTGGACGTGTTGCTTTCCAAATACAAGGTTAGCAAGTGGGTGACACAAAACCATAAGTTTTGAGCTAAAATTTTCAAATCTGAAACCCACCAAACCCACAAAAATATTTTGCAAACACCGGTAAAGGGTTATTCCGGAAAACTTATCTAGGGTAAAAACTAGATTTCAAAAGATCAAATGTTTTCATAAAGATCCAATTTCCTTAATGGATCTAAATTTTTATAGTCATGTGGGACTGTAAACCATATCGTTACTACCATTGTTTATATCACCATATAGAAATCACTGATGTACAAAGTGTGAAGAATAAAGAAGTGATTCTTGTATTTCAAGACGATATTGCTTGAGGACAAGCAACGCTCAAGTGTGGGAATATTTGATAATACTAAAAACGAACATATATTTCATAGCATTATTCCTCAAGAAAGACAAGCTTTTAGTTGCAATTGTTCTATTTACAAGTGATATTCGTTTAAATAATAAAAGGTGAAGACAAAAGACAGATTCGACGAATTGAAGACGCAAACGACCAAAAAGCTCAAAAGTACAAAAGACAATCAAAGAGGTTCCAATTGTTGATAAGAAACGTCTCGAAATTACAAGAGTACAAGATTCAAAACGCAAAGTACAAAATATAAAATTGTACGCAAGGACGTTCGAAAATCCGGAACCGGGACCAGAGTCAACTCTTAACGCTCGACGCAACGGACTAAAAATTACAAGTTAACTATGTATATAAATATAATATAATATATAATTAATTATATTAATTTTATATATATTATATATATATATTATAAACCGTCGGTAAACAAAGAGCCAAACTCCTCTGAGCTGTAAAAGTAAACTCCGCGACTCGCGGAGTTTGAAGGCAAAATTGGCCGCGAGTCGCGGAGCCCCAAAATGAAAAACTGCCTATAAAGCCAACCGAATTCTGATCACAATATATCCATCTTTTTCTTCTTCTTCTCATACGTAAAATATATATATATATATATATTTATAATTTATATTTTAATTTTAATTATAATTCTAATAATAAGGGTATGTTAGCAAATGTTGTAAGGGTGTAAGTCGAAATTCTGTCCGTGTAACGCTACGCTATTTTTAATCATTGTAAGTTATGTTCAACCTTTTTATATTAATGTCTCGTAGCTAAGTTATTATTATGCTTATTTAATCCGAAGTAATCATGATGTTGGGCTAATCACTAAAATTGGGTAATTGGGCTTTGTACTATAATTGGGGTTTGGACAAAAGAACAACACTTGTGGAAATTAGACTATGGGCTATTAATGGGCTTTATATTTGTTTAACTAAATGAAAGTTTGTTAATGTTAATATAAAGATTTACAATTGGGCGTCCCTATAAATTACCATATACACTCGATCGGACACGATGGGCGGGGTATTTATATGTACGAATAATCGTTCATTTAACCGGACACGGGAATGGATTAATAGCCACTAGAATAATTAAAACAGGGGTGAAATTACATTCAAGGGTAATTGGTGTAATTGCTAACAAAGTAGTAAAACCTTGGTTTACACGCAGTTGATAACCTGGTGTATTCATTAAACAAAGTATTAAAACCTTGTTACAATTCGAATCCCCAATTAGTTGGAATATTTAACTTCGGGTATAAGGATAATTTGACGAGGACACTCGCACTTTATATTTATGACTGATGGACTGTTATGGACAAAAACCAGACGGACATATTAAATAATCCAGGACAAAGGACAATTAACCCATGGGCATAAAACTAAAATCAACACGTCAAACATCATGATTACGGAAGTTTAAATAAGCATAATTCTTTTATTTCATATTTAATTTCCTTTATTTTATATTTAATTGCACTTCTAATTATCGCATTTTTATTGTTATTGTATTTAATCGCACTTTTAATTATCGTACTTTTTAATTATCGCAAGTTTATTTTATCGCACTTTTATTATTCGTAATTTCATTTATCGTTATTTACTTCATGCTTTAATTTAAGTCTTGTATTTATTTTTAATATTTTACATTTGGTTTTAACTGCGACTAAAGTTTTAAAATCGACAAACCGGTCATTAAACGGTAAAAACCCCCCTTTATAATAATAATATTACTTATATATATATTTGTATTTTTATAAAAGTAAACTAATATAGCGTTGAGCTTTGTTTAAAAAAGATTCCCTGTGGAACGAACCGGACTTACTAAAAACTACACTACTGTACGATTAGGTACACTGCCTATAAGTGTTGTAGCAAGGTTTAAGTATATCCATTCTATAAATAAATAAATATCTTGTGTAAAATTATATCGTATTTAATAGTTTTTCCTAGTAAAATATAAACTATTTCGTATACCTTAGCTTTGACATCATGCTTCATGTCTTAATTCTTCTAATTCGTTTAGTTGACTTAATCGTAGACATCCAGCTTCATGTAAATCAAGATTACATGTCTTCAAAGCCCAAAATGCTTTGTGTTCAATTTATACTGGAAGATGACATGCTTTTCCATAAACGAGTCTAAAAGGTGTGGTTCCAATTGGAGTTTTGTAGGCTGTTCTAAAAGCCCAGAGTGCATCCTCCAAATTAATGGACCATTCCTTCAGATTTGATCCTACAGTTTTCTCTAGAATACGTTTTAAAGCTCGGTTGGTATTTTCAACTTGTCCACTTGTTTGTGGATTGTAAGATCCTGTGTTCTTTTGGTTTGGACGCCGTCCAAAAATCTGGGACGCCGTCCCATTATGAAGTCCTGGACGCCGTCCAACAATCTGGGACGCCGTCCCATTGTGAAGGCCTGGACGCCGTCCAGAAATCTGGACGCCGTTCAGATTATCTGTCGAGCCAGATTTGGGTTTTTAAATATTTTAGATGGGTAAATTGGTAATTTCACTTGGTGGACGAATTAAAGGCCCTAGATCAGTTTGGTTGAGCCTCATTACTCCATTCCTAACCACCAAACTTCATCCACTTAAATCCTAGTGAGAGAGTGTGATTCAAGTGTGAAAAAGCTCAAATCGGAGAAGAAGAAGCTTGTTTCGGGTTTTAGCTCGAGCATTAAAGTTGTTCATCTCCTCGTTAGCTTCGTTTTGATTGTTGTGGTAAGCCCTAAACTTAATTACCTAAGTTTAATGTGTTTAAGGGTTAGGGTTTGGGTTAGTATTGCACATAAAACCCATTTGTGAGTAATTTGGGGTTTTTGGGTAAGTTTGGGTCATGAAGACCCAAATGGTGGCTAACCTAGGGTTTTAAAAGGGTAAATGGGTCTTAAAGGCCTACCAAATCACTAGTACACTAATAGTTAATGTTAGTGGGTGTCATTTGGGTTGTGGGTGACCCAAATGGGTGTGTTGACCTTGAAATGGGTCAAATGGGTCTTTGATGACCTAGGTTGTCTTGCATGTATGAAAACGAGTTAACTTTGTGGTTAAAAGTGTGTTAAGACCTTATTTGGCTAAAGTTAGGGTTTTTGGTGAAGTTAACCCATTATTAGGGTTAAAGGTGCAAAAGGGGTCGGGATTGCACTTAGGGTCAAAAGACTCTAGATTGTTAAGTGAGTTGCTTGACCGACTTGAGTTGTGAATTGATTATGTGCTAAAATGTAATAGGTACATTACATTGACGTTGCAAGTTTGGTTATCTTTCACGAAGACTCTAAGGTGAGTGGAGTAATTATACGTATGTGTATATGACGTATTTATTTGTGGGTGTTATGGTATGAACCATCGAGCCGGTAGTGCCATAACATGTGTGTGATCGAGTGTGAACCACGAGCCGGTAGCACTATAAACTAAGATGTGAACCACGAGCCGGTAACATCGAGTGTGAACCACGAGCCGGTAGCACTATAAACTAAGATGTGAACCACGAGCCGGTAGCATCGAGTGTGAACCACGAGCCGGTAGCACTATAAAAGAGTATGACTCAATTGCGTATGGTGTAAACCACGAGCTTGTAGCACCATAGAGTTATGGTTAACCATATTGAGATTGTTGATTGTTTGGCATATTGTTTAAATATATTGTGTTGAGTATATGCTAATGCGGTTTTGTGATAATGTGCGACTTGTTAAGTATTTCGGGTATGATGTTATGCTAATTTGAGTTTCAAGTTCGTACAAGGTATTCGGTAACTGTGATTGCAAATAGATGGGTTATATATATGTATGTATAATTATTGCATTCACTAAGCTTTGCTTACCCTCTCGTTGTTTACTTTTTTTTATAGGCTCGGGCATTGACAAGGGTAAGAGCGTTCAATTGGATTAGTGATCTCCCGCTTGTTTTGTTAGGGGATGCTTTTGGGTGTTAGCTTTTGGAGTTCGACCGAGATTGGGTAGTTTAACCCCAAACACCATGCTCTAGTGTCGTTTGGAACTTAAACTTATATTTGGTCGAAACTTTTATTTTAGAACGAAACTCGTAAAATGGGCGATGTGGACCCGTTGATGTAAAACTTGATTTGATGATGAAAATCTCTTAGTTTCATTTATATTGACTTGTGGTAAAAAGGTTTTCGTTTGAAAGAGTCGGGAAGTGGGTTTTTCGCTCATGTGAGTTGGACCCGTGATCAGTAGCTGGAAGACCATTGGGACGCCGTCCCAATTGCTTGGACGCCGTCCCAGTTGTTTGAGCTGGACGCCGTCCCAAAACTCTGGACGCCGTCCCACCCTTCTGAGCTGGACGCCGTCCAGATGCACTGCTTTAAATTTTTTTTTTTGGTACGCTTTTTGAGTTTATGAAGTCGGGTTGTTACAAGTGGTATCAGAACATGGTCTAAGGGATTTAGGCGACTTGAGATAGGTGCCTAGACTTAGACTTTATTGTGTGAGCGCCTTATGCGGGACTTGTAGGACTTTGGGTCTAATCGGGAATTGTTAGTGCTTTGGTTTATGAGAATTAACCTTGTGCTAATTGTTTTGTGTTGTGTTTAGCAATCATCAAGCAAGACGGACGTTGTACTAGCAAGTGAATGCGACGTGCTCGCGTAACAACGAGTAGCTACCGTTGTTACGGGTGCAAATCGTGTTAAACAAGCAATGTACGACGATTGTTGAGCGAGATGGAGTAGTGTGGCATATGTGTATATACATGTGTAATTTGTCCTTTCGTTTTTGTGGTTTAACCTATTTCGTTTTATAGAATGAAGACGAGAAACGGTCTCGATCATGATAACGGAAGTACAAGCGAGGACGCCGAGTTTTCGGCCAAGGTTGAGGCCGTCTTTAAAAAGTTAAAAGCGGATTTTCTTACGGACGTCTGAAAGGTCTTTCAAGATTCGGTCGATGGGCAGGTGACCGATTTGATAAATGAACGAATGAAGGCCACTATCGAAGAGGCCCTTGACGCTAGAAACATATATCCTCGTGGTGAAGGAGGTGAAGGAAGGCGAGACTTCCACTACAAGAATTTCAAGGATGCTCAACCCCCGATGTTTAATGGGGTGCGGGATCCTTTAAAAAGTACATGTTGGATCTCCGATATTGAGGGAGCTTTCCGTACCTCGGAATGTCCTCCCGAGAAGAAGGCGAGGTATGGCTCTAGCATGCTACGAGAAGAGGCTAAGTTATGGTGGGATGATAAAATCAACTTGTATGGTGAGGAACAATGTATGGGCTTGACGTGGGAAGAATTTAAGAAGGAGTTTTTCAAGGAATACCGAACTTCTTCCGATCTCGATAGAATCCGGGACGAGTTGCACCATTTGCAACAAGGTTCAATGGACTTAGTTACTCTTAAGTCTACCTTCTTGGCAAAGACTCGTTTTTTCCCGGAGTATGTTGGTGATGATCACAAGCTAATGAAGGATTTCTACTGCACTTTAAATGATGAGTACAAGGGTAAGATTAGTCGGGGTATGGCTAAGTCTTTTGACGAGTTATTTGAATTTGCTCGGGGTTTTGAGCCGGAGGTGCCAAGAAAGAGCGATTTTACTTTTTCAAAGAGGAAGTTTGAGGGTTCAAGTCATTCGAACTTCTCAAATAAGAAGTCCAAGAAAGGCTCCGAAAGCTTTAATAGTGTGAAGAAGGGTGCTTCCGGGGGTTTCGGGCCCACGTGTTATAATTGTAATCAAAGAGGACACATGGCCCGTGATTGCACCAAGGCGTCGATCAAAATCACCTGCTTTAATTGTGGCAAAGAGGGGCATAAGAGGCCGAAATGTCCCGATTTGAATAATGATAATGTTAAACGGTTAGAGAAAGCGGTGGGCACGGCTAGGGGTCGCAACTATTTGATGACCAACGATGAAGCCAAACAATCGCATGAAGTTGTCTCAGGTACTTACATGGTTAATTCTAATCCGGCAAGGATTCTTTTCGATAGCGGTGCAAATTTGTCGTTTGTGTCTCCTAAATTTGTGCCTAAACTTAATAGACCGTTAGCTAAGTTAAGTCGTCTGATAGAAGTCGAAATAGCGGACGGCAAGACGGTGCTAGTGGTTGATGTGTGTGAAAATTGTGATGTTGTTTTTGGTGCCGAAACCTTTAAAATTGATCTTATTCCAATGACCTTGGGCGACTTTGATATTGTCATTGGTATGGATTGGCTCGATCGTTATAGAGCCGATATTGCATGCCATGATAAGTTTATTCGTGTGAAGACCCTAAGTGGGGGAGAGTTAATTATTCATGGTGATAAGCGAAGGAGACCGGTGCTGATATGCACTTTTGCACGGGCACGTCGTTTTGTTGTTACCGGTGGCATGGCTTTCCTTGCTCATGTTGTTGATACTCGCAATGAGCCACCACCTATTCGTGAAATTCCGGTTGTTAGTGAATTCGAAGACGTTTTTTCGGACGAACTACCGGGTGTTCCGGCGGAAAGACAAGTTGAGTTTCGTATTGAGTTGGTTCCGGGAGCTACTCCCATTGCTAAAACTCCTTATCGTTTAGCACCAACGGAAATGCAAGAGTTGTTAAATCAAACCTAAGAGTTGCTCGAGAAGGGTTTTATTCGACCGAGTGCTTCGCCATGGGGCGCTCCGGTGTTATTTGTGAAGAAGAAAGATGGTAGTATGCGTATGTGCATTGATTACCGTGAGTTGAATAAAGTGACGATCAAGAATCGTTATCCATTACCTAGGATTGACGATTTATTTGATCAACTTCATGGTGCAACGTATTTCTCTAAGATCGACCTACGGTTCGGCTATCACCAAATGCGGGTCCGTGAGGAAGACATAGAGAAAACGGCTTTTCGAACGCGTTACGGGCATTATGAGTTTGTAGTTATGCCCTTTGGTCTTACGAATGCACCGGCGTCATTCATGGATCTTATGAACCGAGTGTGCCAACCTATGTTGGACAAGTCGGTAATAGTGTTCATTGACGACATACTAGTCTACTCGAAAAGTATGAACGAACATGAACATCATTTGCGTGAAGTATTGAAGACGCTACGAAAGGAGAAGTTGTATGCAAAGTTCTCCAAATGTGAATTTTGGCTAAGGGAAGTTCAATTCCTTGGTCATATTGTGAACGAAAACGGTATTCAAGTAGATCCGGGGAAGATCGAAATGGTAAAGAGTTGGGGACGACCGACTACGCCTACGGAAATCCGAAGTTTTTTCGGATTGGCCGGTTATTATCGTCGGTTTATCCAAGATTTTTCTAAGATCGCTTCTTCATTGACGAAATTGACAAGGAAGAATACGAGGTTTGGTTGGGAGAACGAGCAAGAAATTGCTTTTCAATTGTTAAAAGAGAAGTTGTGTCAAGCTCCGGTGTTAGTGTTACCGGAAGGTGTTGAAGACATGGTGGTTTATTGTGATGCTTCCTTAAATGGTCTCAGTTGTGTTCTAATGCAAAGAGGTAAAGTCATCGCTTATGCCTCTCGACAATTAAAGGAACATGAAACGAGGTATCCGACTCATGATCTTGAGTTGGCGGCGGTAGTGCATGCGTTGAAAATTTGGCGCCATTACTTGTATGGTGTCAAGTGTACGATTTATTCGGATCATAAGAGTTTGAAACATCTCTTTAATCAACGAGATTTGAATTATCGCCAACGTAGGTGGATGGATGTGGTGAAAGACTACGATTGTGAAATACTTTATCATTCGGGTAAGGCAAATGTGGTCGCGGATGCGTTGAGTCGAAAGAGTCAACATCCGGAGATAAAAGTGGGGTCGTTACGTTTGATTATTACCAACAATTTTCTTGAAAAGCTTGGTGAGATTTAAATAGAGGCTTATGTTCACAACAAGCATACGGAGCGAATCGTGGGCCAATCGGAGTTTATTACTATGGGTCCGCGTGGTTTGTTGTCTTTTCAAGGAAGGGTGTGGGTGCCTAAGATGGGTGATTACCGACGAGTGCTACTTGATGAAGCACATAAGTCAAAATATTCCATTCATCCGGGCGCGACGAAAATGTATCTTGACTTGAAGAAAGATTATTGGTGGCCGGGCATGAAGCATGATGTTGTGAAGTATGTTGAGCAATGCGTCACGTGTTTGCAAGTAAAAGCCGAACACCAAAAGCCGTATGGTAAATTGCAACCGTTAGAAATCCCGAAATGGAAATGGGAGCACATTACCATGGATTTCATTACAAAGTTACCTAAAACGGCGAGAACCCAATTCGATTCGATTTGGGTTATAGTTGACCGATTGACAAAGAGCGCTTTGTTTCTTCCCATTAAAGAAGCGATATCGTCGGAGACCTTGGCTAAGTTGTTTATCAAGGAAGTGGTCTCGTGACATGGGGTTCCTATATCTATTATTTCGGATCGAGATACCCGTTTTACATCTCGGTTTTGGGAAAAGTTTCATGAAGATATGGGTACGCAATTAAAGTTGAGCACGGCGTATCATCCTCAAACGGACGGTCAAACCGAACGTACGAATCAAACTTTGGAAGATATATTACGGGCGTGCATCATTGACTTTGGTGGTAGTTGGGATGAGCATTTGCCTTTGGTGGAATTCTCGTACAATAATAGTTATCATACTAGTATCGGGATGCCACCTTACGAAATGCTTTATGGGCGTAGGTTTCGAACTCCCGTTTGTTGGGGAGAAGTGGGTCAAAGAGAGATCGGGAGTACCGATTTGGTTTTAGAGACCAATAGCAAGATCGATTTGATTCGGGAACATTTGAAGAAGGCTCAAGATAGGCAAAAGTCGTATGCCGATAGACGTAGGCGATTGATTGAGTTCCAAGAAGGCGATATGGTGATGCTTAAGGTTTCGCCATGGAAGGGTATTATTCGATTTCGAAAACGGGGAAAGTTAGCTCCTCGGTTTATTGGGTCGTTCAAGGTTTCAGCTCGTGTTGGTGAAGTTGCATATCGATTGGAATTACCCGGAGAACTTGCGGGGATCCATAAAACATTTCATGTTTCCCATCTCCGTAAGTGTCTTGCGGATGATTCTTCGTGGGTGTCGTTAGACGAGATTGAGCTAAATAATAAGTTAGAGTATGTTGAGGAGCCGATTGCTATCCTTGACGAGAAGGTGAAAATGTTGAGGAATAAAGAGGTGAGAACTTTCAAGGTTCAATGGCGGCAAAGTAAAGGTTCCGAGTTCACTTGGGAGCCCGAAGAGTTCGTGTTAGTTTATCTTCCCTCTTGTCATGCGGCGTGGATTGCGAGGTCACAATCCGGTTCAAGTGGGGGAGAGTTGTAAGATCCTGTGTTCTTTTGGTTTGGACGCCGTCCAAAAATCTGGGACGCCGTCCCATTATGAAGTCCTGGACGCCGTCCAACAATCTGGGATGTCGTCCCATTGTGAAGGCCTGGACGCCGTCCAGAAATCTGGACGCCGTCCAGATTATCTGTCGAGCCAGATTTGGGTTTTTAAATATTTTAGATGGGTAAATTGGTAATTTCACTTGGTGGATGAATTAAAGGCCCTAGATCAGTTTGGTTGAGCCTCATTACTCCATTCCTAACCACCAAACTTCATCCACTTAAATCCTAGTGAGAGAGTGTGATTCAAGTGTAAGAAAGCTCAAATCGGAGAAGAAGAAGCTTGTTTCGGGTTTTAGCTCGAGCATTAAAGTTGTTCATCTCCTCGTTAGCTTCGTTTTGATTGTTGTGGTAAGCCCTAAACTTGATTACCTAAGTTTAATGTGTTTAAGGGTTAGGGTTTGGGTTAGTATTGCACATAAAACCCATTTGTGAGTAATTTGGGGTTTTTGGGTAAGTTTGGGTCATGAAGACCCAAATGGTGGCTAACCTAGGGTTTTGAAAGGGTAAATGGGTCTTAAAGGCCTACCAAATCACTAGTACACTAATAGTTAATGTTAGTGGGTGTCATTTGGGTTGTGGGTGACCCAAATGGGTGTGTTGACCTTGAAATGGGTCAAATGGGTCTTTGATGACCTAGGTTGTCTTGCATGTATGAAAACGAGTTAACTTTGTGGTTAAAAGTGTGTTAAGACCTTATTTGGCTAAAGTTAGGGTTTTTGGTGAAGTTAACCCATTATTAGGGTTAAAGGTGCAAAAGGGGTCGGGATTGCACTTAGGGTCAAAAGACTCTAGATTGTTAAGTAAGTTGCTTGACCGACTTGAGTTGTGAATTGATTATGTGCTAAAATGTAATAGGTACGTTACATTGACGTTGCAAGTTCGGTTATCTTTCACGAAGACTCTAAGGTGAGTGGAGTAATTATACGTATGTGTATATGACGTATTTATTTGTGGGTGTTATGGTATGAACCATCGAGCCGGTAGTGCCATAACATGTGTGTGATCGAGTGTGAACCACGAGCCGGTAGCACTATAAACTAAGATGTGAACCACGAGCCGGTAACATCGAGTGTGAACCACGAGCCGGTAGCACTATAAACTAAGATGTGAACCACGAGCCAGTAGCATCGAGTGTGAACCACGAGCCGGTAGCACTATAAAAGAGTATGACTCAATTGCATATGGTGTGAACCACGAGCCGGTAGCACCATAGCGTTATGGTTAACCATATTGAGATTGTTGATTGTTTGGCATATTGTTTAAATATATTGTGTTGAGTATATGCTAATGCGGTTTTGTGATAATGTGCGACTTGTTAAGTATTTCGGGTATGATGTTATGCTAATTTGAGTTTCAAGTTCGTACAAGATATTCGGTAACTGTGATTGCAAATAGATGGGTTATATATATGTATGTATAATTATTGCATTCACTAAGCTTTGCTTACCCTCTCGTTGTTTACTTTTTTTTATAGGCTCGGGCATTGACAAGGGTAAGAGCGTTCAATTGGATTAGTGATCTCCCGCTTGTTTTGTTAGGGGATGCTTTTGGGTGTTAGCTTTTGGAGTTCGACCGAGATTGGGTAGTTTAACCCCAAACACCATGCTCTAGTGTCGTTTGGAACTTAAACTTATATTTGGTCGAAACTTTTATTTTAGAACGAAACTCGTAAAATGGGCGATGTGGACCCGTTGATGTAAAACTTGATTTGATGATGAAAATCTCTTAGTTTCATTTATATTGACTTGTGGTAAAAAGGTTTTCGTTTGAAAGAGTCGGGAAGCGGGTTTTCCGCTCGTGTGAGTTGGACCCGTGATCAGTAGCTGGAAGACCATTGGGACGCCGTCCCAATTGCTTGGACGCCGTCCCAGTTGTTTGAGCTGGACGCCGTCCCAAAACTCTGGACGCCGTCCCACCCTTCTGAGCTGGACGCCGTCCAGGATTTTGGACGCCGTCCAGGATTTTGGACGCCGTCCAGATGCACTGCTTTAAAATTTTTTTTTTTTTTTGGTACGCGTTTTGAGTTTATGAAGTCGGGTTGTTACATGGATGATATGCGGTGGAGATTTTATGAGTTACTCCATATCTTTTAAGAACTTTCTCAAGTTGATTATTACAGAAATGAGTTCCCCGATCACTTATTAAAGCTTTCGGTGTTCCAAACCTTGCAAAAAGACGTTTTAAAAAGTTGACTACAACTCGTGCATCGTTAGTTGGGAGAGCTTGTGCTTCCGCCTATTTAGATACATAATCAATGGCTACGAGAATGTAGAGATTATTATGAGATTTTGGAAATGGACCCATAAAGTCAATACCCCAAATGTCAAATACTTCACATACTTGAATGACATTTTGTGGCATTTCATCACGTAGACTTATTTTTCCGGCCCTTTGACAAGCATCACAGGATTTGCAAAGAAGGTGTGCGTCTTTGTAAATTGTAGGCCAATAGAATCCAGCATCATAAACTTTTCTTGCTGTTAGTTGAGGCCCATAATGCCCTCCTGTTGGTCCTGTGTGACAATGGTTTAAAATTTTACTAGCTTCATCTCCAAATACACATCGGCGTATTATTCCATCTGGACAACTTTTAAACAGATGTGGATCTTCCCAGAAATAGTGTTTTATATCACTAAAGAATTTCTTTCGTTTTTGGTACGATAATCCTTTTTCAAGGAATCCACATACAAAGTAGTTTGCATAGTCTGCAAACCATGGAATTTCATTATAATCTATCTTCAATAGATATTCATCAGGAAAGTTGTCTTGTATGGCCGATTCATTTAGAACTTCTAATTCAGGATTTTCAAGACGAGAAAGATGATCAGCGGCGAGATTTTCTGCTCCTCTTTTATCTCGGATTTCAATATCAAACTCTTGTAAGAGTAAGATCCAACAGATTAATCTTAGTTTGGCATCTTGTTTCGAAAATAGGTATCTAAGAGCAGAATGGTCGGTATAGACCACCGTTTTTACTAGAACGAGATATGAACGAAATTTGTCAAAAGCAAAGACAATAGCAAGGAGTTCTTTTTCAGTAGTTGTATAATTCGTTTGTGCTCCTTGTAATGTCTTACTAGCATAATATATAGGTTGAAATCGTTTTTCAATCCTTTGTCCTAATACGGCTCCCATTGCAAAATCACTTGCATCGCACATTAGTTCAAACGGTAGATTCCAATTTGGTGTTATCATGATCGGCGCATTAGTGAGTTTCTCTTTAAGAATATTAAAATATTTGATGCATTCATCTGAAAAGATGAATGGAGCATCCTTTTCTAGGAGTTTATTCATAGGAGTGGCAATTTTAGAAAAATCTTTTATGAAACGTCGGTAAAAACCGGCATGCCCTAGAAAACTCCTAACTCCTCTAACATTGGTGGGATGTGGAAGTTTAGCAATTACATCTACTTTAGCTCTATCCACTTCAATTCCTTCTTTTGAAATTTTATGTCCAAGAACGATGCCTTCTTTAATCATGAAATGGCATTTCTCCCAATTAAGTACTAGATTTGATTGTTCGCATCTAATAAGCATTCGTTCATGATTAGGTAGACATGTTTCAGAAGTATCACTGAAGACTGAAAAGTCATCCATGAAAACTTCCATGCATTCTTCTATCATGTCGTGAAAAATCGCCATCAAGCACCTTTGAAAGGTTGCAGAGGCGTTGCAAAGTCCAAATGGCATGCGTTTGTAAGCAAAAGTACCATAAGGGCACGTGAATGTGGTTTTCTCTTGATCTTCGGGTGCTATTGGAATTTGAAAATATCCAAAAAAACCATCAAGAAAACAATAGTAACTATTTCCGGCTAATCTTTCCAACATTTGATCAATAAAAGGTAAGGGAAAGTGATCTTTTCTGGTGGCGTCATTTAATTTTCTATAATCAATACATACACGCCATCCTGTTACAGTCCTAGTAGGAATAAGCTCATTTTTTTTCATTTGTAATGACAGTCATGCCACCCTTCTTAGGCACGCATTGAACTGGGCTTACCCATGGACTATCAGAAATTGGATAAATTAGACCTGCGTCTAGCAGTTTAATAATTTCTTTTTTAACTACATCTTGCATATTCGAATTTAGTCTTCGTTGGCATTGCACATACGTTTTATGACCTTCTTCCATAAGGATTTTATGTGTGCAATACGAAGGACTTATTCCTTTAATATCATGAATTTTCCATGCAATGGCTGGTTTATGAGCTTTCAACACAGAAATGAGTTGTGATTTCTCATTTTCAGTAAGAGAAGACGATATTATTACAGGTAATTCAGATTTACCATGTAAATAAGCGTATTCCAAATGGTTTGGAAGTGGCTTTAACTCTAATGTTGGAGGTTCTTCTATCGATGATTTATATCGATATCTGTCTTCTTCTTTTAGCATTTGAATTTCTTCTGTTGTTGGTTCATATCCATTTGCTATTAGTGTAGCTAACATTTCAGCTTCATCAATTTGCTCAGTTCCTTCTCCTAAAGAACATTCTCCTGTTCCTTGTAATTCTGGAAATTCTTCTAATAATTCTGCATGTGAATCTATAGTTTGAATATAATAACATGTATCATCTGCAGATTGTGGTTGTTGCATTGCTCTATCAACTAAAAAGGTAACACTCTCGTCCTCTATACTTAGGGTCAATTTCTTACCGAACACGTCAATCATTGTTTTAGCCGTGTTTAAGAATGGTCTTCCTAATATGAGAGGAACTTGAGAATCTTCTTCCATGTCCAGAACAACAAAATCTACTGGAAATACTAAAGTACCAACTTTAACTAGCATGTTCTCCATTATCCCTCTAGGATATTTTATTGATCGATCGGCTAGTTGTATACTTATTCTGGTTGGTTTCAATTCTCCAAGGTCTAGTTTAGTGTATAGTGAATACGGCATTAAATTTATACTAGCACCTAAGTCTGCCAATGCTTCTATTGAACTAAGACTACCCAGAAAACATGGAATTGTGAAACTTCCTGGATCAGATAGTCTTTCTGGTATCTTATTCAACAGCACTGCTGAACAATTAGCATTCATAGTAACAGCTGAGAGTTCTTCTATTTTCTTTCTATTTGAGATTAGATCTTTCAAGAATTTAGCATATCTAGGCATTCCTGAAATCACATCAATGAAAGGAAGATTGACATTTATCTGTTTAAACATATCCAAGAATTTGGATTGCTCGGCTTCAAGTTTCTCTTTTTTCATTTTACTCGGGTAAGGAAGTGGTGGTTGGTATGGTTTAACATAAGGTTTATCCTTAACTGTGTTATCTTCATTAACCTTTTCAACTACCGGTTCTTTTTCCTTATCTTGATCAGGTTGTGGTTCTTGTGGAGTAGGAATAGCTTCATCAGAAGTTACAGGTATTTCAGGTAGTTTAAGTGTTGTACCACTTCTTGTGGTAATGGCTTTAGCTGTTTCATTCCGGGGGTTTGCATTTGTATCACTAGGTAAACTTCCCGGTTTTCTTTCACCTATTAATCTTGCTAGGTTACTTACTTCTTGTTCCAAGTTTTGAATAGAAGCTTGTTGATTTCTAAATGCTTGAGCATTTTGTTCATTAGTTTGTTTTTGAGATGTGAAAAACTGCGTTTGAGTTTCAACTAGCTTCGTCATCATATCTTCTAAATTCGGCTTTTTATCATCGGTTTGTGGTGGTTTGTTTTGAAAATTAGGTCTTTGCTGATTGTAAGTGTTATTGGATACTTGTTGATTGTTAGGACCTTGTTGGTTGTTGTATGAAATATTTCGGTTATAATTCTGGTTTTGATTGTAAATCGGTCTTGGCGGTTGATAATTATTCTGATAATTATTTCCAGGCCTTTGGTTTATGTATGAAATATTCTCTCTTTGTTCCATTGTTAGTTCAATATTAAGACAATCTTTTGTCAAATGTGGTCCTCCACACTGCTCACAACTAATTCGTATTGAGTGGATATCTTTAGTCATCTTTTCCATTCGTCTCTCGAAAGCATCTATCTTTGCGGAAATGGAATCTAAGTCATGGCTAGAATCGGCTCTAGCTGCTTTATATGATCTAACGATATCTTTTTCTTGGTGCCACTCATGTGAGTGGGAAGCAGTGTTATCAATAATTTTATAAGCATCAGTTTCGGTTTTCTTCATAATGGAACCACCAGCTGCTATATCTATGTCTTTTCTTGTAGTGATGTCGCATCCTTGGTAGAATATTTGTACTATTTGACAGGTGTCTAAACCACGTTGCGGACATCCTCTTAATAACTTTCCAAATCTTGTCCACGCCTCATATAGAGTTTCATTTGGCTTCTGTGTGAACGTAACAATTTCTCCTTGAAGTTTTACGGCTTTAGATGCCGGAAAGAATTGTTTAAGAAATTTTTCAACTAAAACGTCCCATGTATCAATCGCCCCTTCAGGTAACGATTCCAACCAATCTTTGGCTTCTCCCTTTAAAGTCCAGGGAAATAACATGAGATATATCTGTTCATCCTCCACTTCTCGGATTTTAAATAGAGTGCAGATCCTATTAAAGGTACGAAGATGTTCATTTGGATCTTCCTTCGGCGCACCACTAAATTGGCATTGATTAGTCACCATGTGTAGAATTTGTCCTTTGATTTCATAATCTGGCGCATTAATGTCTGTATGAGTAATTTCGTGACCTTGGCCAGTGCGTTTAGCTCTCATTCGGTCTTCCATACTTAAAGGTTCCAGATTCTCCATAATTGAATTTATTGAATCGGAATCACTAGAGGATTCTGATTTAATGGTTCGTTCCTCAACAATCTCTGTTTGAATGATTGGTGGTTTCGGAGGAAAATTTAATGGTTCAGGATCTATGAATCGTCCCTGAATATTCTCCGGATTCTCAATTGTGAGGTCGGGTTCAAAAAATGGATTATCGGAAATTTGAATTGGAGTACTTGGTCGACTGGATGACGATTCTAAAGAAAAATCAACGGCGGTAATATTTGCTAGATGTCTTGATCGAGTTACAGGTGGTGAACGTACAAAAGGTGGTGAACGTCTTACTCGGTGCATTCACTGAATATCCTATTAGTTTTTAAAAGGAAAGAAAAAATTATATAAGTTATCCAATTAATAGACTTTTCTGATTTTGCCCACGTTTCGAATAGCCAAAAGATGCAGCAGAGGGGCAGGATTCGTTTGGTCTCAATATAATTGAGGACTGTTTGGCTCCAATAACCCGGTCCACGTACAAATCCAACTATTACTACGAACCAGAAAATTTTGATGTCTATCAATTTAACCACTTAAAATAAATTTTCGTAATTTTAAGAAATTTAGATAAGCCGTAGAATAAAAATCTATGTCCTAAAACTAGAATGGCGAGAAATAAGAAAGAAAAAGAGCGCGTCGAAAAAGGTCGAAAAAGAAAAGATCAAAAAATAAAAGGCGTCGAAAAATAAGAAAGAAAAAAAAATGACTATAAAACAAAAAAAAAAAAAACTCGACTAACCCAACCTTATTACTATCACTAACTTAAAATTATAATCGCAAATTGAGATTACTAATTGGAATGATAATTGATACATAGGTAAAAGGTGTCTAAAAATCTTAAAGCTTACAAGTAAAACTATATCCCAAATGGCAATATCTTAAAAAGGAATTAAAACTTAAAAAGGCATCGCAAAATTCTAAAGCACCTATATCTTAGTCTAAAGAAAAAGCACTTAAGGGATTTTACGGCAGAGCCTAAAAATCTAGAAATAAAAATAACTATGGCAAAAACTATGTCTTAAAACTAAATACGAGCGAAAAATACAAAAGTTACGCTAAAACAATTAAAAAGGGACAAAATACAAAAATATACTAAAAGTTGTAAAAATTACAATTTTTATAAAAATATTATTTTTATATTATTTATTTTATAAAACTATTAATTTTAAAATTTAATTAAACTAATTAAACTAAATATATAAATTAAATCTAAAAACTAATAACTAATTAAATAATAAAACCTAATTAGGGTTTATTAAATAATAATAATAATAATACCCATAATTAATGCAGTTAGGGTTTCCTGTTGGCGTGTCAGACACTCTCATGTGATCGCATGAGTTTATGCCTTCGGGCTCATGCGATCGCATGAGTTGAGGTTTTGGGCCAGGTTACGGGCTGCTACAGTAGCAGGCCCGAGTGTTTTTATATTTTTTTTTCTGTTTTGAATTTTCTGTTTTAAATATTTATATAATATATTTTTATAAATTAAATAAAACTTATATTTTTATAAAATAAATATAAAGAAACTTTTGTAGAACTTAAATATTTAACAAACTCTTAAAAATATTTATATTTTTGTTTTCTTTTTATATTTTCGAATATTTAAAACGTATTTTTTTACAAAAGCGTATTTTAATAAAAGTAAACTAAAAATAAAAATCTTTTTTTTTTCTTTTTAGCGTTGCGCTTCCGGCTTTTAAGCAAGAAAGTTCCCCAGCAGCGGCGCCAAAAATACTTGATAGTTAAAGCTAAGGGGTATAAAATACTATTAAATTTTAGCAGGAAATTCTATTAAATACGATACAATTTTACACAAGATATTTATTTATTTATTGAATGGATATACTTAAACCTTGCTACAACACTTATAGGCAGTGTACGTAATCGTACAGTAGTGTAGTTTTTAGTAAGTCCGGTTCGTTCCACAGGGAATCTTTTAATCAAAGCTTAACGCTATATTAGTTTAATTTATAAAAATACGAATATATATATAAGTAATATTATTATTTTAAAGGGAGGTTTTTACCGTTTAATGACCGGTTTGTCGATTTTAAAACTTTAGTCGCAGTTAAAACCAAATGTAAAATATTAAATAAATAAAAGACTTAATTTAAAGCGTAAAGTAAATAACGATAATGAAATTGCGATAAATAAAAGTGCGATAAAATAAACTTGCGATAATTAAAAAGTACGATAATTAAAAGTGCAATTAAATACAATAACAATAAATAAAAGTGCTATAATTAGAAGTGCAATTAAATATAAAATAAAAAATTAAATATGAAATAAAAGAATTATGCTTATTTAAACTTCCGTAATCATGATGTTTGACGTGTTGATTTTAGTTTTATGCCCATGGGTTAATTGTCCTTTGTCCTGGATTATTTAATATGTCCGTCTGGTTTTTGTCCATAACAGTCCATCAGTCATAAATATAAAGTGCGAGTGTCCTCGTCAAATTATCCTTATAACCGAAGTCAAATATTCCAACTAATTGGGGACTTAAACTGTAAAAAGGTTTTATTACTTTGTTTAATAATTACACCAGGATGTCGACTGAGTGTAACCCAAGGTTTTAATACTTTGTTATCAATTATGCCAAGTGTCCTTGTACATAATTTCACCCCTGTTTTAATAATTCTAGTGACTATTAATCCATTCCCGTGTCCGGTTAAATGAATGATTATTCGTACATATAAATACCCTGCCCATCGTATCCGATCGAGTGTATATGGTTATTTATAGGGACGTTCAATTGTAAATCTTTATATTAAAAATAACAAACTATCATTTAGTTAAACAAATATAAAGCCCATTAATAGCCCATAGTCTAATTTCCACAAGTGTCGTTCTTTTGTCCAAACCCCAATTATGGTACATAGCCCAATTACCCAATTTTAATATTTTTAGCCCAACATCATGATTACTTCAGATTAAATAAGCATAATAATAACTTAGCTACGAGACATTAATGTAAAAAGGTTGAACATAACTTACAATGATTAAAAATAGCGTAGCGTTACACGGACAGAATTTCGACTTACACCCTTACAACATTCGCTAACATACCCTTATTATTAGAATTAAAATTAAAATTAAAATTAAAATTAAAATATAAATATAAATATAAATATATACTACGTATGAATGAGGAGAAGAAAAAGATGTGTTTTGTGTTACACCAAAGCTCGATTTTTATAGGCATGTGGGCTGGAACTGTGCACCATGCGATCGCATGGATTTATGCCTTCCAGGCCATGCAATCATATGGCCAGCTGGGGAGAGCCACATTTGGTTGTTTTCTTCTGCTGACATTTATTTAAATGTAATGTATATATATATATATATATATATATATATATATATATATATATATATATATATATATATATATATATATATATATATTAATTTTAAGAATTAATTATATATTATATTATATTCATATGCATAGTTGACTTGTAATTTTTAGTCCGTTGCGTCGAGCGTTGAGAGTTGACTCTGGTCCCGATTCCGGATTTTCGAACGTTCTTGCGTACAATTTAATATCTTGTACTTTGCGTTTTGAATCTTGTACTCTTGTAATTTTGAGACGTTTCTTATCAATAATTGGAACCTCATTGATTGTATTTTGTACTTTTGAGCTTTTTGGTCGTTTGCGTCTTTAATTCGTCGAATCTGTCTTTTGTCTTCACCTTTTATTATTTAAATAATATCACTTGTAAATAGAACAGTTGCAACTAAAAGCTTGTCTTTCTTGAGGAATAATGCTATGAAATATATGTTCGTTTTTAGCATTATCAGTATCCATGTTGATCCTACAAAGATTGAGGTTATTAATGTCTCATTCAGCGTCACGAGTCTACAAACCTTTCTTATTTCAGTGCTCGCCCTTTGAATCTTCAGTAGGGGCCTTTAGTCTTTTGATTAGAGTAGGGGTCGCGAGAGAGCAGAGCGTACTGCCCTGCCATGGTTGCGATGACTTAAGCCTCTTTCTTAGCTTAGGGCCAAAGTCCCTTCTGTGAGTTCGCTCAGGTGATCCTCCCCTAAGCCCTGTTGCCTTACCCCACTTACTTATCGGCTGCCTTGCTTACAGAAGAGTTTCACTAAAATGGAGACAAACATGGATGTCCCTGCGGGAAAGGCGCTAGGGCGTGTGGTCGACGACTCTCTAATCTCTTTAAAAAAGCTCGTTACTAAATAGGGAAGCCATGCAAAACCTGAAAAAGGAATCTGCTTTCCATCTTTGAGCTCACACCCTCTATTTACATAACGAATAAAGGTAAAGGCTCTTGCTCGAATGCGTGACTTATGTCTCTATTGAGTCCCCAAAATAATTAAGGATTTAATTATGATAAAACTGTAATTTATTTGCACTAAAATGTTATGTGCAGCCAGCATAAGTTTGTTCATGTATAGACAGCAGATATTGCTGTGTCGAGTGTTTACATATAAGAACATGTTGTGAAAAGCGTTTCGTCTAAATATGTCGGGAAGTGGGTGATCTTTATTTGAAAATTGACCGATTTGGACAGAAGCTGAAAGAGCCTGTGCGCGCCGCGCACTATGCTGTTTATAAAACAAAAAAAAGTTATGCATATTCGGTTGGTTATTGGTTTGGGTTGTTACAAGTGGTATCAGAGCATGGTCTAAGGGATTTAGGCGACTTGAGATAGGTGCCTAGACTTAGACTTGATTATGTGTGCGCTTTATGCGGGACTTGTTGGATTTCGGGTTGGACCGGGAGTGGTTAGTGTCTAGGTTTATGTGAACAAACCTTATGCTAATTGTTTTATGTTGTGGTTGTAATCATCAAGCGAGATAGACGTTGTACTAGCAAGTTAATGCGACGTGCTCGTGTAACAATGATTAGCTACCATTGTTACGGGTTCAAATTGTGTCAAACAAGCAATGTACAATGAATGTCAAGCAAGATAGGGCGGTGTGGTATATGTATGTCGTTTCCTTTACATTTCGTTGTTTAATCGGTGTGCATTCTTTAGAATGAAGATGGAAGATGGGATCAGAACGGACGCACCTACTCATGAAAGGAAGGATGAGTTAACGGTGAGGGTTGAGGCCGTGCTCGGACAATATGTCTTGGGTTTGGCCAATGAGGTTAGACTAGTTGTGAAGGAGTCAATCGAAGGACGAGTAACCGAATTGGTCAGAGACCAAGTGACTAAGATTGTAAGGGAAGAGTTTGAGAAGAGGTTTTTTGAACCTCGAGGTAGTGGTGATGAAGAAGTACTTGCAAGGTTAGAGTCAAGTGCTCCTGGTAAGAGGACGAGAAGTGCGCCTGAAGGCGTCGAAAACGTGAAAAAGATGAGTAAGAGAGGTTACGTACCTTCGTGCTATAATTGTGAACAACGGGGTCATTTGTCGCGTGATTGCACAAATGGGTCTTCAAACAACGACACGTGTTTTAAGTGTCGGAAAGAGGGACACCGTAAGTCGGAGTGTCCCGAGTCATTTATTGATCAAGGTAAAGGTGTAATGGAGAGTGCGGGTAGCAAGAGGAAGGGAATGTCGGGCTCCAGTATGTCTAAATGCTATAATTGTGGACAAGAGGGACATAAGTCTCACGAGTGTCCGTCAGGAAAGACAGTGTATTTTTATTATCGGAAGGAAGGGCACCGGAAGTCAGAATGTCCCGAATTGGTTGATAGACAGATTTGTAAGTTGGGAGATTTCGCGCCTACGTGTTATAATTGTCTACAACGAGGTCATTTGGCACAGGATTGTGCGAGTATACCTTTGAGCACGATCAAGTGCTTTATTTGCCAGAAGGAGGGACACCGAAAGTCAGAGTGTTCTGAATCATTTGCCAATCGGATTAAGAGGTTAGAGCGCGAGTATTCGTTGGATAGTGAAGCACGGAAGTCCAACGATGCTGCCTCAGGTACTTTCGTTTTCGATACAAATATGCCTTATGATAAATTGTTGAGTATCAATGGATTCGAGTATGCGTTAGGAGACTTAATCGTCGTTTCGAGATCTAACTAGTCTCGAGTGAACGTGCATGTAATTAGTACCCATAAGGGTCCGAGGTTAGTGAACTCGGTGACGATCTGATTTTTTAACGAGTTCGATGACGGTGCACCGGGGTGATGCTTGAGTCGTTGACTCTTGACAGTGTGACCTGGGTCAAATGCATTGTGTAAATACGTAGTATATTTATGGGTAGCATTCCTAATGGAATTACCCTACATTGACGATTGGAGGGACGGACGAAGGGCGTAAGACTTAACTTTTCGAAGCATTCTTTAGTGTTTGGGAAAATGTTTCTACCAAGCCATGGAGACGGGCTTCGGTGTTCGGATGTTAGAACGTGTTCGCTTTCGTGTGGAAGTTGATGAACCATGAGGTTCGTCGGGTGGATGAAACCATTAAGACCAAGTGTTTGATCTAGATGAATATTGGTAATGGAGTCTACGGAATGCAACGTTAGGTGCCTCTTTCATACCTATTAGCGTGGTATTCAACTCCGACGGTGTTCCGGTTACATCGAACATAGGGTACTGGCAAGAAATCCTTAGGTGTTCGAGTGACGGTGTGGAAGTTACAAGCGATAGAAACTCGATGATTTCTAGGGTAATACTCGTACGGTTAGGTAAGCGCTTCGGTTGAAGTAGCAAAGGATAATCCGAAACCCTTCGTATGCTCAAGGGTGGAGCAAAGTTTGGCGATGTGCGTGTTATGAGATGCAAGATGGGTGAAACTCGTCTCTCTTTTACGAGATGGTTGTGTAAGATGCGAGTACCGTGATTGTTATGATAACATTGTTCACTCTTTTACCAGAGGATAAGCATAGGTGTATTGTCGGTGGGACAAATTCGGGTACAATGGGTCGAATGAACCCACTAGCTGGAAAAGTCTACCCTACGGGTAGCGGTGTTTTGTTATACGAGGTACGGGTTATGTTGGCATTAGGTCGTTACTTAATTGATGTCAACCGGTGAAAGTGGGCGTCAATTTTATGGCAAAATGAGTTTGCGAGAGTTCGTGGGCTATGATCGATGAGGAGATTGGTCGTATAGTTCGGTGCGATGTGTCGTGGCTCTATTGTTTGAGCCTTTCGTTGTCTAGGCCTTGCGTTGTAGGCTTTTGGGTCGCTAAGCTCGTTTAAGTGAGACC
Organism: Rutidosis leptorrhynchoides; assembly: GCF_046630445.1. NCBI lineage: Eukaryota > Viridiplantae > Streptophyta > Magnoliopsida > Asterales > Asteraceae > Rutidosis > Rutidosis leptorrhynchoides. The sequence goes on from NC_092333.1 coordinate 404,628,807, forward strand.
CGTAGGATTTATCGATGGTGTCGTGTATTGTTGCGCCTGTAAGAGTTCAACAACTGAGTGTATGGTGATGAAACCGTGTAAGGGGTAGCCAGAATGCAAATATATGTTTGATGGTATTGACATATTGGATTTGTATCCACGTGTTAAATTAGTGATTTGGTGAGTAAAGTGTCGGGTGACCTCCCGGCATAAGGATTCGGATTTTCAAAGGCTACATGATACAATGTGGTGAGTGATTCTGTAAGATTTCACTCTTCGTAAACCACGATTACGATTCGATGAGGTGCGTGTAGCGAGTGTTCGTAGACTTACTGTGAGAAGGTAGCCATGATGATGGTTATGACAAAGTTGGAAGAGTATAAGCCTTGGTGTACCAAGCATCTCCTTAGGGATGAGTTGAAAGGGAAATAGGCTAGTTGTGCGACCTAGATGAATTGTGACTAGCGGGTGTCACTAGAAAGTTGTGGGCATTGGTCCGTAAGGTTCTAGGAAATTGCGTGACTTCGAGTAGTCAGAAGACGCATGACCCGAGAGTAGGCCCCGTAAGGGTCGAGCTCTTGATGACTTGGTGATAGTAATAGGAGTTTCATAACACTGCGTTAGGTGCCTCCTCATACCTGCTAGTGAAATGCTCCACTCCGACGGTGTGATTACTATGATTTTAGAGTACCAGTGAGAAACTCGAAGATACAACTGTGGTTTATTGTGGTGTTTAGCGGGCATTAACACTTAACTGATTTGAAAGATCGAGTCCTTGGAAGGGCTATTTTGTATGACCAACGTCGAAAAAGGTAATGTGCGTTGTGGAATGTCGAAATTCCGTGGGGTGTTACCATCTTGACGGTGAAAGTATGGGGTTAAAACCCTAAATGGGGGAATTAGGTACCGGAGAATGCAGAGAAATCCCTATCTAATAGACGTGATAAGCGAATGGTTGTCGCTTATTTAGGAAAGGGAGACTGTGATGATCTTCGAAAAGTCCCAAGTTGGACTTTGGAATGAATTGTGAAAGTAGCTAGCGACATGAGTCAAAATAGCGAATTTCCTGATGGTAGTTACGGGAGATTTTAGGAAGGCGTCGGGATGATTCCCGAGTATTCTATGGTTGGAAGCCGTGATGACGTAGGTCATCAGGTGATTATTCCATTTTTGGGTCGACTGTGAATGTATTGTACGAGTTGGATACTCGGTGAAGCAGCAAACGGTTGCGATTGTTTGGTCTCTTGGGATGGTTACCCTTATTCGTTGTAATATGATGCGTTAGTTTACTAAGCGAGAACCCGAAATGGGTGATTACTACATGTGTAACCCCGCACTGGAGGCGGAAATGTTCAAAGGTAGAAGTGCTTAACTTCTAGTATTTGGTGCGGATCACGAGGACGTGATCCCATCTAAGTGGGGAGAGTTGTAAGACCTAGTTATTTATTATACAGGGAATATTTATGATGTACATAAAGTGTGGGTATTATTGTGTATTGAAAATGAGGTCAGAAACTGTCCAGACCTTCGTGCGCGCCGAGCACACCTAAGGAAGCGCGCCGCGCACTAGCCCTGTGCACAGTTTTCTGCTTTTTAATTAAAAGATAAATGAAAGGTATTGTTGTCTTTTCAAATGAGGACGAGTTGGGGCTGTAAAGGCCAGTTGTGTGGTGGTTGAAAACACATTCAACACTACACCAACCTTATCTTGAACCCCAAATCAAATTCTAGAGAGAGAAGAGTGTTCTTGAGAGAGAAAGCTTGAATCCAGGAGGAAGAAGCTTGATCCGGGTTAAAGCTCAAGTATTAAAGTTGTTCATCTAGTCTTTTGCTACATTTTGGTTGTGGTGGTACGTTCTACCTTGATTTCCCTATTTTAAATTTGTTAAGGGTTAGGGTTTGGGTTAGTGATGAACACAAAACCCATATTTGGTGACTTTGGGTGTTCTTGGGTAAGATTGAGTCATGAAGACTCAATAGTAACTAACCTAGGGTTTCAAATGGTTAATTGGTGTTTATATGCCTAAATTGGTTAGTTAATTACTAGTACACCTAGATGTTTGGTAAATGGATGTTATGTGGGTTAGTGGATGACCCGAAATGGGTGCGTTGATCTTAAAGTGGTTGAATGGGTGATAATTGATCTAATTGAAATAGATGGGTATGAAACACCCAAATTATGTATTAGTTAGTGTTGTTAGACCTAGATCACTAGCTTTTAGTGATATGTGGTGGTTTTGACCTTAATGGTCGGTTTTGGCGAAAATGGGGCATTTAATGCATTAAGTCATTAAATGCACATGTGTAAGTTGTTGGCTTTTAGCCCAACTAGTTGGTGTGTTAATCGAGTACTTATTGTATTAGGTACTTTGCATTGAGGCTTGCGGAAGTTAAAATTGTCACCGAATCGTTACTGTAAGTGGAATAATTATACGTATATGTATATGGCGTATTTATTTGTCAGTGTTATGGTATGAACCACGAGCCGATAGTACCATAGCATGTATGTGATGTATCATAATGTGAACCACGAGCCGGTAGCATCAAGTGTGAACCACGAGCCGGTAGCACTATAAACAAGTGTGAACCACGAGCCGGTAGCATCAAGTGTGAACCACGAGCCGGTAGCACTATAAACAAATGTGAACCACGAGCCGGTAGCACTATAAACAAGTGTGAACCACGAGCCGGTAGCACTATAAAAAAGTGTGAACCACGAGCCAGTAGCACTATAAACAAAGTGTGAACCACGAGCCGGTAGCACTATAAATGAGTGAGACTCAAATGCGTATGGTGTGAACCACGAGCCGGTAGCACCATAGCATTATGGTTAACCATATTATGTTGATGGATATTGTTTAGCATGCTATATATATATATATATATATATATATATATATATATATATATATATATATATATATATATATATATATATATATATATATATATATATATATATTGTGTTGTGTATGTGCTAATGTGATGTTGTGATAGAGTACGAGTTGTTAGCATTATGTGTAAGACAGCATGCTAATTGTGTTATATTCTCGTATGAGGTATTTGGTGGGTGCGAATGCAAATAGATGGGTTATATATGTGTATGTATAATTGTTACACTCAATAAGCCTTGCTTACCCTCTTGGTGTTTATCTTTTTATAGGCTCCGGCGGAGACAAGGGTAAGGGCGTTCGTTTGGACTAGAGATCCCGCTTTGTTTGATAGGGGACGCTTCTGGGGTGATAGCTTTTGGAGTTTGACCGAGAATTGGGTAGTTTAACCCCCAAAAACCATGCTCATGTTGTCGTTTGGAATTTAAACTAATGTGGTCGAAACTCATGTTTTGTATGAAACTCGTAAAACGGCCGATGTGGGCCCCATTTTATAAAACTCGTTTAATGATTGAATCATGTTAGTTTTACATATAAGAACATGTTGTGAAAAGCATTTCGTCTAAATATGTCGGGAAGTGGGTGATCTTTATTTGAAAATTGACCGATTTGGACAGAAGCTGAAAGAGCCTGTGCGCGCCGCGCACCCTATGGTGTTGCGCGCCGCGCACTATGCTGTTTATAAAAAAAAATTATGCGTATTCGGTTGGTTATTGGTTTGGGTTGTTACGACCAGCACAAGATAGACAGTAGTCTTCAATCTGCACATGATGTGTACCCAGCAATTCAAGAATATCAAGTATCTCAGCAATGAAGAACCAGTACAGCTAAAATGCAGCTTAATACACAAGATGCTATGCTCCATTACAAGCATCGTGGTTTCCTGAGTGGTCTACATCAATCGTACTATTCTACAGAAGTCAAAGACAAAGTTGAACAGAAAAGGACACGCGTCAGTGGCTGACAAGTGACCTTACAAGACCACGTGGGTATGCAGAAGTTTAACGCGTGTGTAGACATGTGTTATACTTTGTCAATGCCTAGGGAACATAACATTCTGTTTGTTTAAACAATTAGTGGTGCCAAACCGAATTGGGGAGTTCCTGCAAATAGCTACCAAAGAGGAAAGAGGAGAGCACGCTCTCTAATGCAGTTGTCCCCACAAGTACAGACATGCTATGTACCATTGGATAATGGAACAATTACACAGATAATAGGACTACTATAAATTGTTGTATCCACTATTGTAACAACTAGTGGTGTGAGTTTGTTTATTTAGAGTCCAAAACGTGTAATAGCTTAGAACACACTCTGTAGCTATACTTAGGTAAATCTGTATCAACCAACTATCATTCCGCTAAGGATAGTTTTAAATCTTTGTGATTTAATCAATAAAGAATAACCGTTGAAAAATTACCTTTGACTCTACTTAATTTACTTGCTTGAATACTAAATTGTGTTTAACTGTTAAGTTAATTAAAGAGAATTGTATTCACCCCCCCCCCCCCTCTCTACAATACTCCTGTTGTTAAGTTAGTCTAATGCGTAGTATCAACTTCTGAGAATCTTCTTCTGAGAATCTTCTGATGCCTTCATGCTCACTCGCTCAAACAAAATGCTGCGTTGAGATTGTCCAACTAATGTCCGAGCTTGACCCGAGCCGCCCTCTTTTATTTTCCGCACCAATCCTTATTTACTACCATTACTAAGTTGAGCGAAGTTATATTTACTCCATGGTGTTGTGCTCCTCAAAATCTTGCACTGTAATGAAAAAGACCCTTTTCCCATGTCTTTCTTTCTGAGTTTGGATTCCGCATAGTGACATGTTCAAGTAGGAATGGTATGCTTTCTAGCTCAATGTCCGGTAGAGTAGAGAAGGCTTGGTAGCAGTTCGGTAGACCTTTTCTGGCCCCCCTGAGCCGGGGGTGGCGTTTCTCCTTCTCTTCGCTCTGGACAGGAGCGCTAAGGGATACGGGGAGGGAGCAGGCGAAGCGTGTCATTCGTAATGGAAAGCCCCTTCTTCTAGTCTTTATCTTGAATCTTTCTTATTGTCTTTCCCTTTCATCTTGATATCAACTCTGACATCAACAAAGCATCAGGCGGGTTGTTGGGTATCCAATCAATTAATCCCCCAAATCGAGGAAGCTTAAGCGGAAATGAAAGGGTAGGGTGAGGGAAAAGAAAATGGGGGAAGCAACTCAACTGTTGGCATCGCTTCGTAAGCTCATTTAGTAGACAGCGAGTGTGCTCCCGTTTAGAGAAGAGATAGGGGAGAGTAGGTGCGACTATGTGAGTTGACAAGAATACACTGCGGTATTGGGGAAAGGAGAGTGGGGAGGAAGAGGGGGCAGTCCTCGACCCGATCATCCAATTCGCTTCAACAGACAGGCATTGGTTCTGTAGTCAAAGCAACTTTGTCACTTTCGTGTACCCATCGGACGGCAACAAAAACCAAAGGAGGTGTACTAGTAGAAGAGTTGCCAGTATCATATAGATCATGTGAAGGTGAAATTACGCAAAGCCGGTCGAAGGTTTTACTGAGTAAATGGAACATTTTCAAATTCTCTTTTTTATTTTATAGTCTACATTGAGAGATATAACGATGGATTTTTCCGAAGTGCCTAAGAACCCATCTCAAATTCGTCAATTTCTAGGACTTGCTGGATATTATAGAAGATTTATTCAGAATTTCTCCAAGATAGCCTGACCGTTAACTGTGGTAACGCACAAGGATAAGAAATTTGAATGGTCCACAGAACAGGAGTCTGCTTTCCAATTGTTGAAACAGAAGTTAACAACTGCACCTATACTATCACTACCGGATGGTAATGAAGATTTTCTAGTTTATTACGATGCGTCTCGACAAGGGTTAGGATGTGTTTTAATGCAACGACAGAAGGTCATTGCGTACGCATCAGATCAACTGAAGAAAGATGAGCAGAATTATACAACTCATGATTTGGAGTTAGGAGCCTTTGTGTTTGCCTTGAAAATATGGAGACATTGTTTATATAGAACCAAGTGTACCATATATACGGATCACAAGAGTCTTCAGCATACTTTTGATCAGAAGCAACTAAACATGAGGCAAAGATGTTGGGTAGAGGTTATAAACGATTACGATTGTGATATTCGATATCATTCGGGGAAAGCGAATATTGTAGCTAATGCTTTAAGTCACAAGGAAAGGGTTAAGCCTCTGAGAGTTAGGTCATTGAATATGACTATTCAGACCAACCTTATGTCTCGTATTCAAAATGCACAAATGGAAGCTATTAAGGAAGAGAACGTGAAAAAGGAAGGAATAAGTGAGAAAGATAAGAAGTTTGAGATTAAGGGTGACGGGACCCAATATTTTGCATACAGAATTTGGATTCCAAAGTTTGGTGGATTGAGAGAGCTTGTGATGGATGAAGCAAACAAGACGAGATATTCAATTCATCCAGGGTCTGGGAAAATTTATCATGACCTAAAGGAATTTTATTGGTGGCTGAACATGAAGGCTGAGATTGCAACTTATGTAGGGAAGTGTTTAACATGTTCGAAGGTCAAAGCTGAAAATCAGAAACCATCAGAGTTATTACAGTAACTTGAGATTCCCGAATGGAAGTGGGAGAAGATTACCATGGACTTTATCACAAAACTACCAAAGACTGCGAATGGTTATGACACCATTTGGGTGGTAGTTGATCGTCTTACAAAATCTGCACATTTCTTACCAATGAAAGAAACCGACAAAATGGAAAAGTTGGCAAGTTTATATATTAAGGAGATCATCTCTAGACATGGAGTGCCAATTTCTATTATCTCTGACCGAGATAGCAGATTTACGTCCAGATTTTGGAAATCTTTGCAACAAGCCCTAGGTACTCGGTTGGACATGAGTACAGCTTATCATCCCCAAACCGAAGGGCAGAGTGAGAGAACTATTCAGACTTTGGAGGACATGCTCCTAGCATGTGTAATTGATTTTGGAAGTGGATGGGATAAGTATTTACCTTTAGCAGAATTTTCATATAACAACATTTATCATTCAAGTATTAAGGCTGCACCATTTGAAGCTTTGTATGGAAGGAAATGTAGATCACCATTGTGTTGGAGTGAGATTGGTGATTCACAATTGACAGGACTAGAGATTGTCCATGAGACGACCGAGAAGATCTTTTAGATTCAAGAAAGATTAAAGACGGCAAGAAGTAGGCAGAAAAGTTATGCCGACGTTCGAAGAAAATATTTGGAATTTCAAGTGGGTGACAGAGTCATGCTTAAATTTTCTCCATAAAAAAGGAGTAATAAGGATTGGGAAACGAGGAAAGCTGAGCCCGAGATACGTAGGACCTTTTGAATTTATTGAAAGGATTGGTCCAGTTACATATAGATTGAAACTACCACAAGAGCTTAGTGGTATTCATAATGCTTTTCATGTTTCGAACTTGAAGAAGTGTTTATCGGATGAGAATCAGTGATTCCTCTGGAAGAACTACGTATTGACGATAAGTTGCATTTTGTAGAGAAACCAGTAGAGGTGATGGATCATGAAGTAAAGAGGTTTGATAAATCCTAAATTATACAGTTTTTTGATAACATTTTGAGAAGTTATCTTAGTATTTTTGAGTCATTTTGATGCTAAAACAACTAAAATGGGTAAAAATGGGAAAAAGATATTTCTAATGATTATGTCCAAGTTATGTATTAAACAGGATCAAAAATAAAGAAAATTGCAAAGTGGCTAGATGAAGCCGCCAGCATGGTGATAATGAAGCCGCCGGCTTTGGTGTTGAAAGTACAGAATGTTCCAGAATCGATAAAAATTGAAAGAACTTGTTGATCAAGAAAAAGGCAAAGGAAGCCGCCGGCTTCCCAATGAAGCCAACGGCCTGGTTGACACGGTTTCTCAACTTATCGACCAAATTCAAGTAAAAAAGGAAACAAATCAGAAAGATCCGACGAATCAAGTGAAAACGCCGGCTTCAGTATGACGGTTACAAGATCTGGCTTGCGAATTAAGTTTAACTTGCACGAGGAGTCACCGACTCAAGGCAAGCCGCCGGCTTCCCACTGAAGCGGCCGGCTTGGCCATCACCCCAGAATTCTATAAATTAAGGCCTCTGGTCTCAGTTTTCATATGTTCAGATGTAGTTAATTTTCCAGAATTCAATAATTCTGTTAGGTCATTTTTAGGGGTTTTCTCTAAACCCTTAGGTTAGATTTACTTATTGTAATCAAGATTCAAGTTTTAATTCAAGTTCTTTTACATCTACCTTCTTTTTAAGGTATGATTCTATCTTATTTTATTTTTTTAACTATTTTATTTACTGTATTCGTTTCTGTTCGTCTTTTACTATGAACTAAACGTTCATAGTGATTACGTGAACGAAAACTAAACTTCATATAGGAAACAGATGAAGCCGCAGACTTCCTCAATCTAAGCTGCCAGCTTGGCTGAGCCAAGCCGCCGGCTTTATGCTTCAGTCCGTACGGTTTCTGGTTCTTTTCCAGATCCGTATGTTCATGTTTCAGTGATGATTATTTAAACTGTTTATGTCTGCAATGATTCAATAACTTGTTTGCCATGCTTAATGATTAAATATTATTAATCTAGGATTAACTAGTCATTAATTCTATGATCTTATATTCGATTCATATCACTTGTTTAGATCTAGTCCATCAAATATAGTGTTTGGATTGCATGCAAATTAGGTAAACATCAGTGGTAGTTATACAACTAGTTGAACTTGAATCACACTTATATAATTGAATTCATTATTGTTAGGCTTAATCGAAGAACCTTTGTTTATGTGTGTTTAATTATCAATTGCATGAG